>NC_143481.1:7727284-7878982 GCF_027475165.1 Benincasa hispida
AAAGCTTTGAAGTATAAATTACATTTGCCTTAAAAAGGGGGACAGAAAAGTAAATATTCACACTAAATTTGAGCAAAGATCAAGTGATTATCTCATTTATCAAATGATCAAAAGTTTGAATCTCTACCTCACATATTGTGGTTGAACTAAAACCACAATCCAACTGAAAAATCAAAATGAATATACTCTTAAAAATAATTAAAAAAAAAATTGTAGGTGATGAGATGGATGGTAGATGTGAAACGAAATGATTATGTGCAACTTAGACTACATTTGACACACAAAGAAAAAATAGACAAAAAAATTTATTTAAAAAAACAAAATGGCAACGTGTCATTTTTTCATTGAATGTAACCTGGGCTGAAAATAGAGGTAGCCCAGTTGCACCAATTTTTTTTCCCATGTGAAACTCCTTCCTTTCTTCTCTAGCCATTGTCATTCACCATTATATACGTGGTCAAAAGTCCTCTCCCACTGTAGTCATTCACAAGGGAGGAATGAACTTCCTCATCCAAATTTAATGATTTCTTCATTTTAGATATATAGACACACAAGTTTAGACTAAATTAAAATGAGGAACGATGTTTCTCATTCAAAATTTGGGTAGGAATGAATATGGAAAAGAACATCTCCTTATGTTAGAAATACAACTAAAGTTTAGAGATATCTATTTATCTTGCGGACTGCAGCCCTCGAGGTGGGGATTCCCTAATTAGACGGTAAATAGAAGAGAGAGCAAGGAGAATTTTCTCTCCGTTGACTAAACGGGGATAGAGACGGAGACGAAGAGTCGAGGGGGGACCAGAGTCGAAAATGGGGACAGAGAATGAAATAGGGTGGAGACGAACTGTGGACGTCTCTAATAAATTCCCACAATAACCAAATAAAGATTATAGATATACAAGTGATGAACAATATCTCCATTAGTTTAGAGAAGCTTGACAGACCAAATAAACAATGAGTTCAAATGTGAGGGGGCAAAAGCGTAATTTACTCTATCCTTTCCTTCAAATTACTGTACATTTATAAATAATACTTTCCTCCGGCTATTTTTTCAAAACAGTGGGAAGTTAACGGTCGACTATCAATCAATTATCCGTACGAAATCGAAATTTCCCCAATTCCGAAATATACTGATATCTCGTCGTTTCTGCTATTCGGCTATTCGGCAAACCCTACGAAGCGAGGAAGAAGAAGAAGAAGAGAACATGGGGATCTCTAACCTCTCATACGAGGAATGTCGTCGCAAAAGAGTTGAAGAAAACAAGAAGAGAATGGAAGCCCTAAATTTGCCCTTGCTTTCTCAAGCTCTCCTGGACTCTTCCCCTTCCAAGTCTTCCTCCCCTGTAATTCCATTTCGTTTTTGTTTCTGTTTCCTTGTCTCCTATTACGCTCTTTTTTCTCAATGGATTCTTGTACTGAGCTTATTTTGCTACTTGACCTATCCGCAGAGTAAGCTCACCAAGCCTCGCGTCACTCAGAAACAACTCGTGGTGGTGAGGAGGTCCAGTCGCGTGGCGAAACAGCCAACCCCTGTTTACGCTGAAGTAAGTCATTAGTAGTATGCTTAACCTACTTAGATTGATAAACTAGGGTTTACTGTTGTTTTTTCTTCTTCTTTGGTTTGGATATTCTAGACCCCAAAATCCCTTTTTCACTGGTTCTGTTTTCTTTTCTTTTCAATTAATCTGGCAGGTTCTTGTTGATCGTGTGGTGATTCCTAGAAGGTATCTGTACTGAAAACGAATTAGAAACAAAGATAAAAGATTCTATTTGTTAGATGATATATAATTAAATTTAATTTCATCCACTAACTTAAATTATTGGGTCAATTGATGATTTAAGAGCATTGTTACTAGCTTAATTTTTTTTTTGGGGTGATTATAAGATCTCCAGAGCAAGAGATTTTCCGGAGCAGTTTTATGCTTCGGATGAAGCAAGAAAAAATGCCTTCGAAAGAGCTCTCGAGTTACATTCTGGATTGGAGCCAAATTATCCCATCTGTATAAAGTCAATGGTTCGATCTCATGTTAGTGGTTGTTTCTGGCTGGTAAGCTTGTAAGGATTATCTATTAAGCATATGTCCTTCTAAAGTCCTAGTCTCTCTCTCTCTCTGTTTGTTAAACTTGTTGAACTGGATGTGATATTAGTCAATCAGATCATATTTCATTGGAAAAAAAATGCTTTTGAACACAGGGCCTTCCTGCTCATTTCTGCAAGACCCACCTTCCAAAGAATGATGGAGTAATGACTTTAATAGATGAAGATGGTGATGAGTATCCAATAATATATTTGGCACGAAAAACAGGATTTAGTGGGGGATGGAAGGGTTTTTCAATTGCTCATAAGTTATCAGATGGAGATGCTGTGGTTTTTCAACGCATTAAACCTACAGCCTGCAAGGTGATTACACTTCATCTCTTTACTGGATTCAAAATTCTTCAACCTTTGTCTTGTCTGCATACGTTTTCTGTAACAAGCACTACATATTGGTCTCCATGTATGGACATTATTACAATGTGACTACATCATAATAACAGTTGGACGTGGATTACAAAATCTTCATGCTCCTTATAGCTACTGGGTATAACATTTATCCATTTTTAGTTTTGGAATTTTGTCTAAGATTAAGATTTATAGATATCTTCAGCTGTGGATTACAACACAGAGGGGAGTGTTACCATCAACCATGTAGAAAAAGATGTTTTTAAAGATTGAAAACAGAATAATACAAGGCCCCTTACTCTTTCAGATGTTTAGGAATTGCATATGTTTTGTTTTGTTTTTTATTTGGTTTTTGTTTTTTCGCATGAATTCATTGACATAATATTAATTTTTCTATTATTTCTTTCAGGTGTACATCTTTAGGGCGAATGGTTCCAAAGAAGATAGTGATTCTAACAGTAGCTAAATGATTTACTTTCTTATCCCAAGTCAGGTAATCTTAAAATAAAATTACTTAGGCTTGTTTGATAACCATTTTGTTTTTATTTTTAAAAATAAGCCTATTTCATCTACATTTCTTACAATGATGTATATCTTTCTTAAGTACAATAGTTAAATTCTAAGCCAAATTCTAAAACAAAAACAACTTTTTGAAAGTTACATTTTTTAGTTCTCAAAATTTGACTTGGTTTTTTTAAACCATGGGTGAAAAGTGAATAACAAAAGAAGAAATTTAGAGGTCGAAGTAGTGTCCATATTTAATTTTCAAAAACAAAAACAAAAAACAAAATGGTTACCAAAGGGACCTTGCTAATTAGTTCCGTCTTTACCGTCTACATTCAGCCTGAAATTACTTAAAATAAGTTTGGAATTTCAGAGTTGGTGCTTCTAAATGAAGCAATTTTCTTGCAAACAATTCAGAAGAATATCATTTTAAACTGTTTTGAATATTTTTTAATTTTCAAAACCACTTAGTTAAATATCAAATACATACTTCTAAAGATAATTCTAATTGGTTAAGTGGTTCTGAGAAGCTCTTTTGACCTCCCAGTTTTTGTCTGGGTGCATGATGATGCTTGGTGTAAGATCATGATCTCCTCCTCTAAGGTTATTTTGAAAATGCTTCAGTTCATTTCAGGTGAGAATTGAAGAGGCCTGGGGAAGGGCACATAATGCAACAACATTTTTCAGAATTGGTTTTGGAATAAAAGGCAATATGTGTCTTGTACAATCTTGTGTCAGCTGAATATGACTATTATGTTGGGGATCAACAAAATCTATAGCTTACACAGGGGCTCATCCCACTGGAAACCCCTCAGGGTATAACTAACTTATTTTCTTAGTAAATTTGATGTAATAGTTATTTTGAATGTTCAGGGTATAAATTAAATCTGAGACCATGGAGACATAATTAAAACGTACCTTAAAATTTGGAGCCATTTTGTATAATTTTACTTAAATTACATGAAACTATTTTATACACGAAACAATAAAATAGGTTAATTAAGCAATGTTTAAACTATCATTTTGGTTCTTATACTTTGATTAAACTACCATTTTGGTCCTTATACATCTTAGTCCAAATACTTTCAATTGTTTAATTTTAGTTTTTTTATTATCAACAAATCTTGAATTTAACTTTTCAAACTTAATTTTTATCAAAATTGACTTAAGAATAATAATTTTCATATAAGAAAAGATACGGTATGAATATAATTTCACAATTTATAAAGGAAAAGTTACGTGATTTATATATATATATATATATGAAAAAAAAATCAACAATAAATGGTCTATAATGATTAATCTTATGATTTCTGGAATATAAACAAATAGACATTTAAAAGTACATCACTAAAAGGGAACAATTTTAACTTAAAATAATTTTTAAAAAATAATTAAAAAAATTTAACCTAAAATATATATTTTTTAATAACGATACATAATTTTAACATAAAATAAAAGGATTTAGTATAAAAATAGGGTAGTTTGAAAAATTATTTACAAAAAACAAGAGGTCTAGAAACTATTTGTAAAAATAGTGTGATTTTTTGTCCTTGCTCATTTCGGTCTTTTGTATAGATTGAATATCTAAAAAGTATAGATACGGACGGATATGACGATATGCTAATTTTTAAAAAACTAAGATATAGATACGTTGAAGATATATAGTGCCCAATTAATTGTTATAATACTTATTTTAATTTATATTAAAGTAGATTCAAGAAGAGAATGAAAACTAAAAAAAAAAAAAACAAAAAAAGTTTCCAGCAACGTCGAGTGGTGGTCGAACGATTAAAACATAAAATAGAAAAAAAAGTTGAAGATGAAGATTGAAGAATGAAATTGAGGATGAAGGGGATGTAAATCATGATTTAGATAGTGGGAGTGAAGAGAAGAATGAAGATTTAATTACCTTTCAGGTTTTTCTTTTAATGTTTTAGATTTTTATTTTTTTAATGTTTTTTTCATTTTTAATCTATTTTGTTTTGAATTGTTAGAGTGGACTTTAAAATAAAACGGTTTGTGAGTTGGACTTTTAAAGTGATTGGGCTTAAATTTAAAAAAAAAAAAAAAAAAAAGAAAAAACCTAGTGTATCCCTTCACGTATCTAAAAATTCCCTTAACATATCTAAAAATTAAAAAAATCAGATACTTTAAATCACATATACATATCTGATATCGATTTAGAAGTATTTGTGCCTCCTAGCTGAAAATTAGGGTTGCAAAAACTCCTGTGGGGTCGAGTCCTCGCGGGGCTCGCCTTGATTGGGACAAGGAATTCCCAATTTGGTCGGGGATATGATCAAATTGGGGACCTCCTTAAAGTCCTCGAATCGGGGATGGGGGTATCCCTACCCTGTCCCCGACGTCGACCCCGACCTGCCCGATTAAGTTTTTAAATATTATATTAGATATTTTAGTTTATATAATATATATATACTAATTTTTAATTTAGCTCAATCTAAGACCAACTAAAGTGCACAAGCCCAAATCAAAGAAAATTTTTGGAAAATTTTTTTTTAAAAAAAAAGTCTTCAACAAAGGGGAAACGGGAAATGGGTCTATTCCCCTACAAGGAATCCCCGCCTCCGTCCCCGTCATTTCTCCATCCCTGCTTTCAAATGACGGAGATGGGGGTGGGTATGGGGTAAATTCCCCCATCAGGGACAAGGATGGTAAACCCCTCCCCACTCCGTCCCGACCACGTTGCCAGCTCTACTTAATACTCACACAATCAACAAATCTCAATAAACACCTCAGTGACACGTGGACAAAACCTCATACGATTCACAGCGTTTCATTTATTATTATTGTTGTTGTTGTTGTTATTTTCTAAATTTCCGTTACTTTCAAAAGCAGAATTAGTCTTGTATTTTATTCCCTGTGCGAAAGACGGAATAATTTTTTTTTTAATCACTATGAGATTGTAAATCAAATGTTAATAAAATATCCGTGTGAAATTCGATAAAATTTAACATTTAAGAGAGAGATCACAATAATAAACTATTAATTAAGTATTTGAAATCAATCATTAATTATAATAAAATTTGTAATGTTAATTAAAATTTGATCAATTAAATTTTATGTTTATCATCTGAAATTTACTATTATAAATATTTTTGGAGTGGAAGATGACATTCAAATTTCCTACAGAATTTACTCAATTTTTAAGTGAATATCTCAAGTTTCTATATTGTTGTCATCCCTTAAACCATCGGAACCCAACAATGTTAGTGGACCAATTTTATTTATTTGCTTCGATGTTACGTCTATTCCAATTAATCTTAAATAAAATAATTGAAAGACCACTATTTTTTCATATTTGAACTATGATATGAAATGAGTTTAAGGAATGTAACGTTAAAAGCAAAATACTTTTATTCACTAGTGAAAAATGAACCACTTCGATCACGCCCAAAGAACCTACAATTAAAATAACTTCATACAGTTGATGTTGACCTTCATCAATACTATCGTTATGCAATCAATAGGTCATATATTGATCATTAAATCCATATATAGATTGTGAGATGATTGACCTACATGTATGATACTTTTTTTTATTAGTTTTTTTAAATAGAATGATACTTATATGATCGCGCAATGTAACCATTCGATTGCATGCAATAAATCCCTAGACAATACGATAAGATAAACTATTATACTTGAATAACTTACGTTGTCAATATGAACGAGATTAGGTCAACTATTTGACTCCTCAACTAGAATTATGGGAAAACCAACGCACTTATGTTGTTCGAGGAGACCCAATCGATTAGGTATTAATTGGAATGAATGTGAATGATAAAGCAAATAGATAAAATCGGTCAACTAATGTTGTTGGATTTCAATGAATTAAGAGATAACAACAATATAGAAACTCTAGATATTCACTTATTGAAATTTGATATGCAATATCATCTCTCACTTCAAGAATATTTATAATGGTAAATTCCACACAGATCAAATTTTAATTAGCATATGAAATTTTATTATAATTAATCACTTTTTTACAATTTTACAAATTTTTTATTATTGTGATCCCACTTTTATTACCATTTGATTTACAATTTTTTTAAAACAAAAATTTGATTCCGTCTTACTGAAAGACGGAACGTAACAAAAACAAAAACAAAATGAAATTCAAATATTAATCTTATGGTCCAATATAATTCAACTTGAATCCTTCCCCAATTTAATTCAAATTGTCTACGAAATTAATTCCGTCTTTAAAAAAAATGACTGGAAATTTTAAAAATATATTAAATAAAACGTTGTGAATCGTCTGAGATTTTAGAATTTTTTTTAAAATAATATTTTTTTAATATATAATGACAAAAATAGGATAAGATGGAAACTTTTTCTAAAAATAGGTGTTTGACGAAACTATTGACAAAATTGGGATAATGAAATCGTGTACGGGGTACACGATTGCCATGTGAAAACTCATGTACCTGTTACACGAGTACCGTTTAATCCAGTCAGCACCACGTCGGCTGACTGGTTGATCGGTTAGATGCAAACTTGTGGACCCGGTCCATAATTTGCTTTTCTTTTCTTTTCTTTCTTTTTTTTTTTTTTTTTTTAAAGTGTGTTGACTAATTTTTTTAATTGGAGATGTACAACAATATTAAGACTTTAGGCATGGGTCCACTTCATTATTAAACTTAATTATATATTTAATCTACAATGAAAACATAATTATCTTGCACTCATATTAAAAAAATTGTCATGATATTAAAGAATATTTATGATTAGTTCTTTAATTTACAATTTGAAAATGAAAGTTTACATGAAATTTAAAAACGACCCCTCTGGCCCTTACCCCTCATGGGGTTGTCTTCGTGTCCCTCTAAATTAGGTTCACCCTGTTGTCGCTGTCGTCTACGACGAATACGTCTTCGTTCGATCGGTATCAGCAACATTAAGTCGTCTTGTTTGTTGAATAATACCTTTTACGTTGACTAATATTTGCTGACACATTGAACCCAGTTTGGTAAGTTGTTCTGCACTGAATATTGTTGAACATCACCGATAAAATTATTCTGTACAATAATAAAAAAAAAAAATATTAAACAATATTTATATCATATATATGGAAAATGTCTGATTTTAAATCTCTTACTATGCAGTAATAGTAAGCGCCTTTAGGTATGATAAATCGCCTCGTGATTGAATTATACCAGGGAAAAGTAGTCGTCTGATACAACTGGCCCATTTGTTAATTCTCCCTATGCACAACGATCATGTCGTCCATGCCAGTAGGATAAATATTCCGTATGGATTCGACGCCAGTCTTGGTCGTGCTTACCTCTCAAATCGATCTGGTATAATGTTGGGAGTGTATAGGACAACGAAGGTATCGTTTATCGCAGACTGAACTGTCTCAATACACGATCTGGATGATGTCACTCTACTATATGGAAGCATATAAAAGGGCTAATGGTCAACCAGATGTCTTCACCATCACGACAATAATCAGGTAAAGATGACCACATGTGTATGCCGTCCAAATAATAATAAGTATACATCTAAAATGTTTTAAATATTCATTTATATATTACATTTGCTAACTGATTGTGCATCAGCATGTCAAATATTTCTCTGTACATGAGCAACATATTTGCTGACGGTTCAGAGGTAACTAATACACCACTCCATCTAAAATTATAAAAAATATAATTAATTTATATTCTTACATAAAATGGTAACGAAATAAATATATAAATGAAATAATATCTGGCACTAAGTGGACGATGATCTGGGGTCTGTAGCTGGACTTGTGGTGCTATAATTGGAAATATGTCATAAGCCTATACTTGTAGTAATATCAGTGACCCTGCTATTTCCAACGCTTGTGCATTGGAAGCCCGACAAAGTTCTCTATACAACCATGCAAGACATGCACCACCCCACGAGTACGTACCAGCGTGCTCGAAATCAGACAGTAGTGAGAGGAACATGAGATGCACTAGAGTATTTAACTTGTCAGCAAACAAAAATCCTCCAATAAGCTGCATGATGTATGCTCGTACATACTTACGTACGTTGATGTTGTCGACATTAGGAGGTAATTTTGGAAACTGGGACGCCAACTAGGGGATACTCAATCTTGATCCTTTCAGATCATCTGGTAGAACACGTAAGAGCTCTTCACAAATATTCTTCCAGTCATACTGTAGTGAACCTATCAATGGTTACTCGTCCACTCGTAACCCAAATGTATGGCAACGTCCTGCAGTGTAATCGTACATTATCCACAAAGCAGGTGAAATGTGTGGGTTTCTGGTCTCCAACGCTCAACTAGAGCAGTAATAAGGTGCCAATCAAGCTGGATAAAACCAATTTGTGCAACCCCAAGAAAACCTGCCTGCTGAACATAGGGAATAATGCAGTGATCAAATGGGATAGTATGTTGTGCAGTCGTCTCCCTTCTCCGACAACTCAACACTATAGTGGAAGAATTATCCCATACTGATTGTGAACGATGCGTATTTTGTTGGTATAATTGTACAGGATTAGAAGGACCAGGCTCCATTACCTAAGAAGTTCAAATTACATTACATAATAAAATCCATGACATAAAATATACATAAAAAGTACATAAAAAGATATAATTTAATAAAATAAATTCATTACATAAAAAATACAAGTACATAAAATATACAATTACATAAAATGAAACAATTACATAAAAAGTATAAGTACATAAAAGATACAATTACATGAAAAATATAAGTACATAAAAAATACAAGTACATAAAATATACAATTACATGAAAAATATAAGTACATACAAAATATAAGTACATAAAATATACAATTACATAAAAAAATACAAGTAAAAAAAAAATACACCTATGTCCTTCTTTCTTGCAAACTGTACATCTTGCAAACTGTACATCGCACTTTTTGGCCCGCCTCTCTCCAATCCATTTCATTATGAATGCACGTACTTTTTGGCCGACCTTGTTCTCTTATTAAGTCCGCATTTGGATGAACTTTTGTAAATGATAATTCTGGCCAATAATCTGGGTGTTGAATTGGATGGAAGCGGCCTTCATAACAACACTTGAAATTAGACAATTTGTAACATTCATCAATAAGTGGTATGTATGTCATACGCATGTAATTACAAATTGCAATTACATGAGAGCATGAAATCTTAAATGACTATCACTTATTGCAAGAACATGTTCATTATTTCAAGCTCAAAACTTGGGTGTATTGTCCTTTATAGGGAGAAATCATACTTATGTCAGTTTGTACTTCAAAAGTTTGACTTTCCCTGTCAATAGATGTCATCGTATGTGCAGATGCTCGTTTTTTCCACATCTTAAGTTTTTTAAGGCATATTTTGTATATATGTCCCCACGATCGAGTGCTTCACTGATTTCTTGTCTCCGGCGTTCAAAATATAGTATTGTGCGATAGAATGTTAGCCTAACCAAAGAAGTAATTGGTAACATTCTAGCACCTTTGAAAACACCATTCATGCATTCAGCTGCATTACTTGTCATCCACCCATAGTGATACCCACCATCGTGTGACTATGTCCATTTTTCCAAGTCAATGTTTGAAAAATATTCAAGACATTCAGGGTGCAATTGTTTCAATTCTTTCATGCACCGAATGAACTTGCACCTTTGGTGTTGATTTCCTGTCTTAAACACCAAATTTTTTAGTTGCTTTGATTTGTATTTCGTATTGAAATTATTGGCAACATGGCGAAGACAATATCGATGGTATGTTCTAGGTTCACTCCAACCAATTTCTTCATTATTAATTGTAACAAGAATACCCTTATGTCTATCAGAAATAAAGCAAATACCCTCTCTTTGGGTAATATATTCACGCAATGCCCACAAAAACCATGACCAACTGGACGAATTTTCACCTTCAACAATAGCAAAAACAAGGGGAAATATATGTTCGTTTGCATCAATAGATAAGGCGGTTAATAATTTTCCCTTACACTTTCATAAAAATGAGTTGATCTAGATTAATGGCCTACAATATTTGAACCCTTCTCCAATCTGTTCGTGTTGCTGGATTGTAATGAACAAGAGACTCAACCAATACAGAAGCTCTGAATATGATTTCTCCCAATCACCAAACACAGCAATCAACGCTTTTCTCTTGACTTGCCACATCCGTCTATAATTAACATTATAGTTATATTGTTTTTTAATTGCTTCTTGGAGTAGGGCCACAGGTACTCCAGGATCAGCTCTAACCAAATTTTGGATTTCAATACTCATAAAATTTGAATCAAATTGTGAATGATCCTGTGTCAATTCTGAAACCAAACATGAGTGTTCCCCTCGAAGTTTGGTGATTTCGAACATCCCAAGTTTTACGCCGACATACCCGTAACCTCCAAGCACAACCATCACTCCATGATTTATATATGACATATCAAAGATCTTGATTTGATTCAACTACAACAATTTCGTAGTGTTCTGTCACACAATATTTTTTTACAGCAAGCTGTAAATCTTCTTTGGTATTAAACAACCATTCCTTTATGTATTAAACTATAATTATCTACACCTATATTCCTTTCTTCCAAAGTAGACCCTAGTGTTGAATTTATAATTTTCCAATCTATTTGGGTGAACATATCCGACGGTACCAACTCAAGATCATGTTCCCCACTACTGTCGTTTCCAAATAATTCATTAACTTCAATGTCAATGTCACTATCTCATCATTTCCAGGTTCAAGAATAACTAAATCTTTGGACGCATCGACATATACATTATGATTTTTTCAACTGTTATAGTTGACAAAAAATATGTTAATATGTCAACCCAACAAAATTCAATTTCTAAGTTCAACATATAAGATCTAAATATTATACATTTAAATCAGCCCAAATCTAAGATTCATCAACTATACATTTAAATCAACCAAAATCTAAGATCCATAAACTATGTATTTAAATTAGCCCAAATCTAAGATCCATAAACTATGCATTTAAATTAGCCCAAATCTAAGATCCATAAACTATACATCTAAATCAGCCTAAATAAAAACAAAATAACATATCCATGAATCATACATTTAATTCAGCCAAATGCAAACAAAATAATATATATATGAACCAATCTTCATTTTTATAAACATATACATATATTTCTAAATTCAACCCAACAAATACATAATCATCCAACGAATTAATCATAAAAAAAAATAACCCAACAAATAGACAAACATAATCATCCATAAAAATAGCCCAACAAAATCTAATTTCTAAGTTCATAAACTACATTAGACAAAATCAGCCCAACAAATAGACAAATATATACATATATTTCTAGATTCAACCTAACAAATAAATGATGCATCCATAAACTACACATTAAGTTCAACCCAAATGCAAACAAAATGATATATATAGGAAGATTATATATTGAAAAATAACATAGAGAAAGAATTTTACCATAGAAGCGTTCAGACGAACAAATGGAGGACGATTTTGGACAATTTTGTACGGATGAACAAATGGAGGCAAAATGATACGTTTGGATGCACAAGACGGAAGCAAAATGAGGAAGATTTTGGATGATTTTGGACGGAGAAGACGAAACAAACACTGGACGGAGGAAAAGGCAGAAGCACTCGGATGAGGAAGAAGAAGAGGTGCGACACGGTTTAATGGAGAAGGAAGTCGCGTATCGGGTACACGATTTGAGGTAATCGTGTACCGGTACACGATTACCTCAGTCAAAGCTACATAACTGCCACGGTAGACTGTGCATGCCAGATCGATAGGAACTCATGTATTCGGTACACGATTTAGTGCTAATCGTGTGCCGGGTACGAGATTTAAAAACCTATTTTTGAGAATACTTTCACTCCTACCCTATTTTTGTCATTATATATTAAAAAATATATTATTTTAAAAAAAAATTTGAGATTTTATCCACATATCACTCAGGTGTTTGTTAAGATTTGTTGATTGTTGACCGGGTCAACATTTTTTACAAAAGATTGAATTCATAAATTCAAGACTAAATTCAAATATTAATCTTATGGTCCAATTCAATTCAACTTGAATACTTCCCCAATTTAATTCAAATTGTATACAAAATTAATTATCTTTAAAAGTGACAAAAATTTAAAAAATATATATTAAAATAAAACATCGTGAATCGTCTGAGATTTTATCCACGTATTGCTGAGGTATTTGTTAAGATTTGTTGACATGTCCACTGTATCAGTATTCAGTACGGGTGAAAATGGTTCAGTTCGGTTCGATTTAGATATCAAATTGAACTGAACCGAATTTTCTAATATGTGAAACTAAATCGAATTGAATCGCAGATTTCAAATTCAGTTTTGGTACCTTTAAAAAAATCTATGTTAATTTTTTTAATTAAAAAACGGTTCGATTTTAAATTCGGTTTTACTTTTTTTAAAAATATATAAATATATACATATATATATATATTATATATATATATATATACATACATATATACATATATACATACATATATACATACATATATACATACATATATATATATATACATATATAATCGAATTAATTCGATTTCAAAATTCCTTCAAACTAGACCAAACCGCATTTTTCGGTTTCTTTGTGTTTTCAGTTCGATTCAGTTTGATTTTTAGAAACGATTCGGTTTTTACGGTTTGAATGACCACTCCTAGTATTCAATTTCTAAAGAAGACTGAATTTGTATAATTTTAGTCTATATGAAAGACCTAAATGAGCAAGGACAAAAAAAATCACATTTTTTTGCAAATACTTTCTAGACCACTTGTTTTTTTGTAAATAATTTTTTAAATGGGCACTTGTAAGCATGTTAAAATAAGTTATAAAAATTAGACCCATATCCATACAATATAAATTTAACAAAAATAGCAATATCGATCAACCCAACCAATTTAAATGAGGCATTGAAACTGAAAAGTAAAAAAATCCCCTCACTAATTCACGAATTATGCATAGAATTTAATTGCTATTTGATTGCCATTTGATTACTTCCGTCAAGGAAGCCAGTGTCAATAATATCGATTTTCTTGATGTTTTAAAAACGTCAAGAAAAGTGACATGTGGTATTTAAAAAATGGAAACACTGACACTTGACATGTTAGAAATGTCAAGAATATGAGAGTTCTTGACCTGTTAAACATGTCAAGAATATCTATAATCTTGACAAGGAAAAACGTCAAGAAATTTACCTGTGATTTTTTTAGCAAAATCTATAATGTTGACATTTTTACCTATAATTGCTTATGTATTTTGATTCAACAACCACATTTGGAATATATATGACATACATTCACCAATCAAATAAATAATATACGCATTTTCAATGTTATATATCAATCAAATTTCTACCAATATCTCTTTATAAAAATTCACTTTTTTTATCATTGTCAATATTACAACCTCATAAAGTATTTCTAAGTTAAAAAAATATGATAAACCCCATATGAACAATTCCAACATTATAGTCAACCTTATATGAACAATTTCAAAAGTATAAGAACTATCAACCCCATATGAATACATTTCCTATTGTACGATCAACAACCCCATCCCCTCTAAGAACAATTAAAAAAAATTAGAATCTTGCTCACTATGCTCCTGTCTCCACAAGAATAATGTAGCCCACCTTGAACTCGTCGCTTTGAGCACCTATATCAATGAAATAATATACCAAAACTACAATATATAGATTGAAGCAACTTAAAATTACTAAACTTAAACACCAAAACCTACAAAGTCCTATAAAACTTTAACAACTCCATGAAGGATTTTGTAAGTTAATTAGAAGAAATATACCAAAACTACAACATATAGATTGAAACAACTTAAAATTACTAAACTTAAGCATCACAACCTACAAAGTCCTATAAAACTTTACAACTCCATGAAGGATTTATAAGTTAATTAGAAGAATATGGACAGACTCATATGGGCATTTCTAAAACAATATAAGGAACATAATTCTTACAGTCAACCAAATATGAATAGTTTCAAAAAATACATTTCCAAAACTTCAATCAAAACTATCCATCTACCCACATAACAACTATCACATGTAGCAATCCAAAACTACCTTTGACATTGTATTATGGTACCTAACTATGAAACTTGTCGAATGTATATAACTCAGGACAAGAGAGCTACATCATAATTTTATATCATACCTCTTGAAGGAAAAGCAACTAGACATAATAAAATAAAGCCCACCAGCTCAAACGAATTACTTTTTACGAAGCTAGAACTTTTTTCATAACTCAAACGTCCACAAAGTTTCAAATAAATATCCCCAACTTTACTCAACACATCAATGTAAAATATCCTACAAATATTGTAGACACAGAGCTTCAAACAAATATATCCAATATAAATGTAACTATATAACAAGTTACAACAAAAAGAATGACTTTCGGCATAGGAAAAAGTTTATTTCTATAAAAAATTAAAAAAAAAAACTACACTTGCAAGTTGCTGCCACTCAACTACAATACAAAAGGGAAAGTGCAAACGACTTCAAATAAAAAAGAAAGATCAAAATAATAATTTAAAAATATGCAAGCAAAAATCTTCATTTTACCTTTTTTTTTTTATTCCCGTTTCCCTTGCTCCCTCTAATTTTAGATAGGTGCTCAGCCAAAGTTGCATTTAAACCAAGGAGGTAATCAACTTTTGAAATGGTAATCAAGCCAGATTTAAATGTGTGATTTTCTAGACAAAATGTATGACTAGAGGTAATGAAAAATGGAAGAAATGCAACATACCAATAGCACATAATGTCTTCAAATCAAATTTCTCAGTTAAATCGGCATGTCCTGCCATATGCACCATAATACAATGTCAATAACTTTAGAAGTTATAATATCACATGTAGATTCAAGAATATACATGAGAAATTAAGCCCTAATTTTGAAAGTTCAAGCCTCAAACCAAGAAAATCAAGCCTTAACTTTGAAAGTTCTTGCCTCAAACCAAGAAAATCAAGAATTAAACCTAATCTAAACTAAATCTATTTACCTCAATGAAGAATCTCTTCAAGATTGATGGAATAAAATCAAGCCCTAACTTTGAAAGTTCATACCTCAAACCAAGAACAATATGAAAGAAGGTTTTATTATGAGATTCAAGAATATGCATGAGAGATTAAACCCTAACGTTGAAAGTTCAAGCCTCAAACCAAAAAAATCAAACCCTAACTTTGAAAGTTTATGCCTCAAACCAAGAAAATCAAGAATTAAACCCAATCTAAACTAAATCTACTTACCTCAATGAAGAATCTCTTCAAGATTGATGGAATAACAAAGATGCATCAAAGGGAAGTGAAAAACCAACAAGAATTGCAGAAATTTTGTGAGGAGAAGAAAGAAAAAATGAGCAGTTTGACTGAAAAATTTCTTTTAAATCTGTCTTATAGCGTTGCAACATTGTTTGCGAGGCGCGCTATTTTTCCGTCAAAACTCATAGCGTTGCAATGCTATTGAGAGTGTTGCAACACAGTTTGCGTGAGGCGCGTGTTTTTTTTCATTTTTTGGTCAAAATCCGTAGTGTTGCAACGCTATTTTTCAATATTTTTCGAAAACCTCCACTTTTTTAAAACAATTCTTGACTTTTTTCTTTAAAATCACCTATTTCTTGACATTTTTTTTCATAAAAACAAAGTATTTAAAATTGCAAACTTCAAGAAAAGTGGTTTTTCTTGTAGTGTATTGTAATTGATTAATTTTTTCTTGTCAATTAGTTAGTAGTTTCTAGTTGCCTTTTAATTGTCCTCTATTTTTTGTCATATAGTTAGTAGTTTTAAATTAGACATTAAAATGAAAAGGTAAAAATGTTCTCACTGATTTAGTGACTTCTAACTAAAATTTGATTGTTAAGTGATTGCTATGATTGTTATATGATTGTTATCTAACTACTGTCTCATAATTAGCCAATGATACTGATAGTAATTTGATTTCAATTTGATACTAATTCTTAATGTTACAAATACAATTTGATAACGGTTGCTATATTATCACTATTTGATATTGATTGTCATCTGCTCGTTATCTTATCTTGATTGCTAATGATACTAATTTGTTATATGATTGTTGTCTGATTGCTATTTGATATTAATAGTTATTTGATCGTCTATGATATCAATTACCATATGATTGTTGTTTGTTTACTAATTGATTGTTGTTTGATTATTATCTGACATTGATTGTCGATTATGCCTATTATTATTGAATTGTTTACTTAAAAAATAAATTGTTGATTGAATGTTAATCTCTTATTGTAAGATTCAGAACATGGAAGAGTCCATGTCACAATTAGGCATCAACTGCAATATATCCATAACAATAATCAACCCATAAATTAAAACCCCAATATAAAACACACACATCCCCATCAGGCATTGTCTCCAATTTCACAATAAAACCCTAAAAAATACAAGAAAAATTATGAGAAAAATCATAACAAAATCAAGGGTCCTTCTCAAAAGAGAAGAGAAAACAAAACGAAGAATGAATACCCACATGGGGATGAGTCTTCCACCAAGAATTTTCCTCCTCCACAAGACGACTGCATGCAATTCTGCATGATATGTCTGGGTATGTATGAAGAAATTGAAAAAAAAAAAAAAAACAAAAGGAAAAAACCCAGAATGAATCTTTGACCCCTAAATTGGAAATCTAAAATTGATAACCATAACTAAGAGTTTAGGGAGAGGGAGAGAGACAAAAACTCGTTGATGAAGCTTATCGACAGTGACAATCGATGACGAATGGCAAACGAGGAAGGCAAGCAACCATCGACAATTGAGAAAGGGGTTTAGGGTAAAGGATAAAGGTGTTGACCAGTCAACTTTTGAATTTTTTAAATTTTCAATTTTACCCTCTCTTGTTTTGTTACACATCTTCTCCAGTTTTTTTGTTTTTTTGTTTTTTTGTTTTTTTTTTTAAATTTTCTTTCATTTCTCTGGTTTTTTCTTTCATTTTTCCCTCTCTCCCTCATCTACATTAAAAAAAGGATTATAAGACTAAGTTTCAATCCCAAGACTTGAAAGTGCATAATTCATAAGTGACTTAATACCAACAAACCAATCATCAAGTTTGATGATTCAATAGCAAATGAAGATGGATTTGAAAGAAACTTCTTTTTTTAGTCATCAAATTTGCACCATTTTTGGAAACATTTCTTAAAAGTTTGAAATAAGAAACGTTAAACAAGTTTATTTCTAAAAAATGAGAAATAAGAATGTTATCAAGAAGGCCAATAGTTTTTTTTTTTTCTTTTTATAGGACTTTAAGGGGCCTTTTTTTTTGGGAATGTAGATACTGGAAATCTTTAGATACCCGACATTATATATGCCCAAAATTACAAATGTTCGATATCTATCGATAACCATGTTTGTTTTGTAAAAATATTTTTTAAAATATCTGAATACCTAGATAATTGTTGGGATTAGTGTCCTAATTCTCATGGAGTCTCGTTGTTTGTAATGATACACATTGTTTGATGAATAAAATAAATGTTATTTCATTATGACATTTACTCATATCCAATAAACAAATCTCCTTGGTTATTTTATGTGAACTTAAGCATGTATATGTAATATATAAGTGGATCATGCCTTAAGTGATAATCTAAATAGGTCTATAGTATAAGGATTAAGGTGGGATACCTGATCCTGTTGACACTACGGATACGACCCACTTTGTAGAGATTTACAAGTATTGTAAACTACTACAGATGGTAGATGTTGACCATTCATGTGGAGACGTGTGAGTGGGGGTGTCCTATACAAAGAGTTTGTATAAGACCAGATCATAAGATGACTAAGCTCTGTAAATAACGTCGTTGATACTAGAGACTTACATCTCACCTAAACGATCATAGATGACACGACCTCAATCCTGAGTGTTTTGGGAACTCCTGTTTTTTAGGGCGGTCTTTTGATTAGTATGGGTGAGAGTGGCCACAACTCAACATGCCCACCTTTTTGGGGACTTGTCTGATCTGGGAGCTGGAAACTCAATCTACAAGATGGAATTTACTCCTTTTCCAAAGCAGGAATAAGTAGAGAGATTGCTGCCTTAAGGGCTGATTCCGGGGCTTAAACATAGTGGCCACAACTTCTCTTTGGAAAAGATGACTCAGTCATAGTAGAACTATGATTTATGTTCTTTAGAGGGATCAGTGGTACTTAAGAAGTTAGATATAACTACAAGGGTATAACTGTTATTGGCCCAGCTGTACTTACAAGCGATCTGTGAAGGGTTGTCGCACTTCTGATTGGTTAAGATGGACACATAATATATCTGTGGTAAGAAGAGTTCAACTATCGGTCTTTAGTGGAGTGCCTGACAGTTAACGAATGGTAGATCCTGTGACTAAAGAGTTTAGTCAGTTACTCATGTACCATTGGAGCTTCGAGCTACAGGTCCATAAGGTCCCCTTGGTAGCTCAATGGATTCAGTTGAAGATCGGTTCTTGGTATTGACTTGAAATATTTAAATTGACAAGAGGTAATTCGATTATATGTGATATGATCGGTATGATGTATGAGATATATCTAGTAGAGGATTGATGTAAATGAGATTTACATTAAGTGTCATGGAATAGAAAAAGAGCTATGGTTTATATGTTTCATGAGATGAAATACTAAAACTATAGGTTATAAATAGTATGATAAGTTGGTTATCAATTATATTTATAATAATATTAATTATTGGATTAAATATTTTTCTCTAAAACTAATTGAGTGGGAGGTATTGATGGTTTCATGGTAACCGTGAGATAAAAGTAAAATTATTTTCCTAATTTTAGTAAGTTTTTGGCAAAATTGATTTTGAGAATTCTCTCTCAGAAAAAGAATCTCATGAAAGTTGCCAATAAATAAGATTTACAAAGCAACAGCTTGACTAAGGTAAACGATCGTGTAGTGTTTTGTAAGCGACAGACACAGAACTAAGCGATGAGCTAAACGATTGCTTAGCTTTTGTTAAACAATTGGGCATCGACCTATACGATAGGTTTTAGCCATCTCCCACTTGCACAATTGTTTACATGATTGTTGTACCCTTCATCTTCTCCCTCAAACCAAGTCCACACAGAGATCACCCTCTGGATTCTCACACGGAGAATACCAAGGTAGCCTTCTTGGTGGTGTTATACTCAACTCATCGAGGTTATGTGGAGGTCATTCATGCTGTTGGGGTGTTCATGACCGAGGCGATCGCTAAGTTTGAGTTTGCGGTGTTCATGCTGCATAGCGGTCGTGTTGTTCGAGCGTTCGAGGTTGTTGTGTTCAAGCGTTCATGATCAAGGAGCGTGGAGACGAGTCTGCAAATGTGTTTAGAGATTTTTTCTTGATCATTTGATTGCATAACCGTATGTTTGTGTTTACGACTGTAATTGTAATGTTCATACATGATTGTAATTTGGAATGATCTATTCCGATGCTCATGGAAATCCTCGTGTTCGATTTCCTTCAATAACTGTGTTTGTTTTGTAGAATTTTTACTCTGAAATATCTTAAATTTACAGAAAATCCAAGAATTTCCTTACAATTATTCATTAATTTATAATTAACTTAATATAATTTGAACTTATATAACATATTTTTTTTCATTAATTTGATTTTATTTTGAATTAATATAGTTTTATTATTTTATTTGTTGGTTTTCTCAACAAAATTATTTATATCAATTAATATATTTTTTAAAATAAATATTAATTTGAATTTGAATATATTTCTAAAACATAGTGAAATACATAGGTCATAATATTTTTTAAATTATAAAATGAAAAATAAAGAAGAGCGATATTTATATATATATATATATATATATATAAAGGGCTAATTTTTTTTTTAAATGCCTTCAGGGAATCTGAAAACCCATATTTTAGGAAGGCATCCAAAATTCTCAAGATACTTCTTAAGGGCATCCTAAGATGCCGGGGAATCTCAATATGCCTAGGCATATGACATTACCGCAAAACAAACACAGTAATTTAGATGCCCATCCCATGGGAATATTGGATTCGCACGAAACAAACAACCCCTAAGAGTATAAAGTCTATCAGCAATAAATTTAGAAAAATGGCAAAGAAAGCTCAAAATGAAGTGCACAAATTTAAATATTTGTGTACTTGCGTATTGTAATATTTGTGTATTGCCAATATCAATTATTAATAATATTAGCAATAGAACTTAGATAGATATCCGTCATATTCATGTACTAATGATATCAAACTTAAATAGATATCAGTGATAGAAGTTTATTACTAATAAAAGTCTGTTATTGATAATCATGATAAAAGTTTCTCAATAATGGCCATTCATAGCTTTGAATGTTAATCTTCAAAATTGATAAGTCACTAATGAAAGTCTATTAGTGATTGCTACTAATATTTTCTGTCATTAATAGGTTAATCTTTGGTGATTTTCTTTCACAGTTAATAGCCACTTATAGAAGTCTATTTTTGATAGTCAATTTAGTGAATTTAATTAATTAATAAAGTTGAATCTTGAACTAAAATGTAAGTGAGATGCATAGAAGTTACCACTAATAACATTTTATACATCAACAATAACAACAAGTTATTTAATGGTAAAAAGGAACAATAGAGATTATCTATGATGATATGTTATCAGCGATAGAAGCTATCATCAGTAACCACGATATAAGTGACATTAGTGATATCGGTGACAAAACTTAGGTGATATCTATATATCGATGATATCAAATATATAAAAAGTTGATTCAATTTGATGAAAAGTCTATCATTGATAACCGCTGCTAAAAGTTATTGGTGATAGCCACTGATAGAAACTATTAGTGATAGCCACTAATAGAAGCTACCAATGATATTTGTATATTAGTGATATGACTTAGGTATATATCAATTAAATGAATGATATTAATGATATCGGTGCTATAACTTGGGTAGGCATCAGTGATTGTCATTTATAGACTTCTCATTGATAGACATCAATGTTCATCTCTTTGAAAGTTGATAGTCTCTTTTCGAAGTTGGTAACTATTTATAAAAGTCTATCATTGATAATCACTGATAGTCTTAAGTGTTAATATTTCAAGTTTGATTCCGATTGATAAAAGTGTATCAATGATAGCCAATGATAACTGATAGCAAATTGAAAGCTAATATGTCAAATGTTATTATTTCAAGGTTGTATTAATATTTTTCAAATTGAAAACTATCACTGATAGCAGCTATCGGTGATAGCCACTTATAGTAGCTATCAGTAGCTGTCACCAATGTTTGCTATCAGTGTAGCTTTCAATTTAAGAAAATTGGAAGAAGAAGCGCAAAATGGTGGGCTACATGTAGGCTTTTTAGTCGTTTATCAATATGACTATCATTGATAGCTGCTATCAATGATATTTGATGCGAATTTGGGTCATATCCCTAATATATTTATTATTGTACTACATCTTTTATTATTTTGGGCATAATTGTTGTTTGTACACCCCACCCTTATTTTTATACTTGATCTAAAATAAAATAAAAGTTGAGCGCCGACTCGGTTTTCAAAAATAGTGGAAAGTTAACGGTCGACTCGTTCGAATCAATTTTCGGTACGAAATAATAATTTCCCCCAAATATAACGAAGCTCCGTCCTCTCTGCTATTCATCTTCTCCCTATTTCCATTTCGCACAGAGACCAAACCCTACGAACCGAGGAAGAAGAAGAAGAAGAAGAAGAAGAAGATATGGGGATCGCAAACCTTTCATATGAGGAATGTCGTCGCAAGAGGGTCGAAGAAAACAAGAAGCGAATGGAAGCCCTAAATTTGCCCTTGCTTTCTCAAGCTCTCATCGATTCTTCCCCTTCCAAGTCCTCACCTGTAATTTCATTTCGTTTTTTGTTTTCTGTTTCTTTGTCTCCTATTACGCTCTTTTTCTCAATGGATTCTTGTATTGTGCTTATTTTGCTATTTGATCTATCCGCAGAGTAAGCTCACCAAGCCTCGCGTGACTCAGAAACAACTTGTGGTAGTGAGGAGGTCCAGTCGTGTAGCGAAACAGTCAGCTCCTGTTTACGCCGAAGTGAGTCATTTTGTCTATTTTGCACGCACTTGGATGATGGATTACAGTTTTCTGCTGCTTTATGTGGAGAGAGGTTTTAATCCTCAAAATTCATTTTTCATTGATTCGGTTTTCATTTCTGTTTAATTAATCTGGCAGGTTGTTGTAAATCGCGTGGTGATTCCTAGAAGGTATCTATATACGCGAAAGGAACTTAAAATGAAAATCAATGACTTCTCATTTTGTAGAATCATGTAGTATTGTCACTCATTTTCATTTTGGGGGATTGTAGGACTTCTAAATTTAGAGATTTTTCAAATCGGGTTTATGCATCGGATGACGCAAGAAAAAATGCTTTTGAAAGAGCTGAACAACTTCAATCTGGGTTGGATCCGAATTATCCCAACTTTATCAAGTCAATGCTTCAGTCTCATGTTAGTGGTGGATTTTGGCTGGTAAGCTTGTGAGGATTATTTTTTAAGTATATGACCTCCTTCTCGATATCTCTCTGTGTGTTAAGCTTGTTGAACTGGATGTGGAATATTAGTATATTAGATCAATAAAGAAGGCTGATTTTCTAAAGCTTGTATGAGTATTTGATTAATATGTAAAGGCTATAATAGAATGAGAGGATAATTACAGTTTCTTCTTCTGTAAGATAATATCTAATCGAAAAATACTTGAAAACACAGGGCCTTCCTTCTCATTTCTGCAAGATTCACCTTCCAAATCGTGATGGAGTAATGACTTTAATAGATGAAGATGGTGACGAGTATCCAACAATATATTTAGCACGAAAAACAGGACTTAGTGGCGGATGGAAGGGTTTTTCAGTTGCTCATAAGTTGGCAGATGGGGATGCTGTGATTTTTCAATTCATTAAACCTACAACATGCAAGGTAATTTTCCTTTCATCTCTTTGCTGGTTTCAAGGTCCTTTGAACCACCATATCTTGATTGTCTGCCGTCTCTGTGCGTACCTTTAATGTATAAATGCACATTCTTTGTTCACTGTCACTTCGATTCTCATTAAAAAAATAAGGTTGTGGCTGTTCACCATTTATCTGTCTCATTTTCAAAATCTATTTTTCATGTTTTACCTAAACTTTAAGTCTTGGATTTTGATTTTTTTTTAATTAATTAATTAATTTATTTTTTATGGTAGATTACATCACAAAAGGATATTGGTTACTAAGTCTTAATGAAAACTTATCCAATCCAAGCACGTTTTGGTTTTAAAAGTTGTTTCTTTGGTTCTTTGGAAGTTCATCATTCATTTTTTTTAATTTAAAAAAAATACTATTTTCGAATGGGTTCTTTTCAAATATAGTAAAATAAAATAACCAAAATATTTACAAATATAGTAAAATGTTACTATGATATACACCGATAGACTACTATCATTTATTGATAAACACTGATAGACATCTATTAGCGTCTATTATTAATATGACTATGACATTTATTATATACAAATGATAAAATAATTTCCCTTTTGGTATTCC
Source organism: Benincasa hispida (assembly GCF_027475165.1). Classification (NCBI taxonomy): domain Eukaryota; kingdom Viridiplantae; phylum Streptophyta; class Magnoliopsida; order Cucurbitales; family Cucurbitaceae; genus Benincasa; species Benincasa hispida. Next base: position 7,751,795 of record NC_143481.1, read on the forward strand.
TATTATTTGTTTTGGTTCATTTTGGTCCTTATATTTTCAAATATGTTTATTTTAGTCCATGTATTTTTAACTTTAGTTCATTTTAGTCGTTTACTTTCAAAATGTTCAATTTGATCCTTATACTCTATTTTCATTTTTAAGGGACCAAAATGGTCACTATTTTTTTAAGTTCAAAGACTAAAATGAACGAAAGTTGAAAGTAATAAGGACAAAATGAATATTTTAAAAGTATACTGGCTAAAATGATTCAAAAGCTAAAAATATAAGGATTAAAGTTTTATTTGATTTTTTCTTTTAAATGGTAATAACTAGTGTATGATCCACATCTTTTTGTGGGAGCGGCTAAACAAGCTTCACCCCCACCCCACGAATTCATAGAGATATCATATTCTTTTTCCCATAATTTCTTTTCAGGTGTACATTCTTAGGGCGAATAGTTCCAGAGAAGATAGTGATTCTAACAGTAGCTAAATGATTGACATTTCTTTTCCTAGCTCAGGTAATCTTAAAACAAAATCACTTCCTTCTACTTGGATGGTTGCTGCCCCTTTGTAACTGCTGCAATTTTATTATTTTATTGAGCTTTTGAGCCTAGCAAGAGCCAGCGCCGCGGCGCCCCCCCCCCCCGATTGGTTTTTGGGGGGGGGGGGGGGGGGGCTGTTCTTTTTATACATGTTTGAAACCACAATCTTCTGCTATTCTAAATGATTAAATGCTTATTATTCATTTCAGGTAAGAGATAGCCTAATAGGAAGTGCACATAATGCAACTACTTTTGTCATCTTGGTTTTGGAGTAAAAAGTAATCTGTCTTGTACAATCTGTGTCTATGAAAAAAAATGAAAGCACTATGTGATGGTGATTGTCTGTTGTAGTAGTGTGGGGTGTATTTATATCTGTCCTGTACTCATCTTCTTCTCTTCTTTTATTTTCTCCCCCAATCCCTTTTTATTAGCTCAGGCTACAGTTCTAGCTGAAAGATTTAACTAATTTTGAAAGAGCAAGCCTCCAGGTTCAAAGTGGATGAGGTGATGCTGTAAGCTTATGAACTAAAAGTTCTCAAACAAAGTCACTCTTTTCTCTCTTATGTTGTGGATTTTAATTGGCTAATTAGCATATTATCTCACAGACAGTCTCTGCCTCTCCCTTTTTGAGTACTCGAATAGAAGGTATAGAGATTTGAACCTCAAACTTTAAGAAAAAAATTATATGTCAATTACTGTTGAACCATGCTTCCATATAATAATCTCAAAATGAAGAAAGTGTGGATGTTGATTGAAATACTTCCACTCGAGTTTTATGGAAATATAAGAAAAAAGATCAAGAAAGTATGAAAACTAAGCAAGGATGAAACAATAAGAAAAAAAATAAGGATAAGTACTTGAATGGACAAATAAAACTTTAATCGGAGCTTTAACTCATCATTGTTAATGATGTTACCAAGAGCAATGCACGTAGCTCATTTCCATGCAATGTTCTTCAATCAGAAATTGTCACATAATAAACGTGTGACTGACCATTTGGGTGGACATGATGCACCAGGTATTTTCCCTAAAAATATAGGCATATATTCACAACCAATGTAATTTAGTGGAGTCTTACCATTTCTCTATACTTGTGTTTGTATCATTTGTATATGATTGCATTTAATTAAAAAAAAAACGTTTTAAATTTTGTTGTTTTTATAAATCAAACTTCTCCAACATATTCATATTGTCCAGTCATGGGAGAATGGAATTAGCTTGTGATTAAAGGAAAAAGAAAATAAAGGTTACAAATTGAGTCGAGTGGTTAATGGCAAAAGCAAAAAGGGGGAAAAGTTTGTCCACATGACCCATCGCTCTCATTGTGGGTTTTTGAGTACGAAATCTTTGTTTTTTTTGCCAAATTTGTTGCATCTTTCTTTATCGCTCTCTCTTTGAAAATAAAGATTATGGTTTAGAAAGATGGGATAAGTGAGTCCACCCAAAAATAATGCCTCTATGATTGAGATATGGACAATTCTTCCACTCTTTGCCATGCTATACACCTATTGTCTACACGTGTGTTTGGGTCTACCATCTTACATTCCTACATCAATCTCTCAATTTTTTTAAGATGAATATGCAAAAGGAAGCCAAATTCCTCATACAAATAAATTATCTTTTAAAGGTAACTTAAAAACATTTTTTAGGCTAACATAGAATAGTAAGAGAAAATTATAACCTAATCTCCACGACGATAGAGAGAATACTATTTGAAAATAAAAAAGATCTTTCTATATCAAGGAATGATTCTGAAACGATGCCAAAGTCGCAAAAGCATGAGTAACTTTATTCTCCCCTAGAGGATTATGACAAAAGCACGAGCTATTAATAGATTTGCCAACAAAAATAATATCTGCTACAAAGATCTTCATTTCAAAAACGGAGAAATTCACCCCATTAATGAGGTTAATGACATCCAACAAATTAGAATCAACTTCTAAAGGTGGATTGGACCCTCCCCGCTCCTCTTGATCGCTTTCAAACCTTCCAAAATGACCTTAATTTCAAGTATATAAAAAACATTTTTTAACTTTGTCACTCGATTCAAAAGTATCTTTATTCTTCAAAAATTGCAAATTACTATTTACCTTTCATAAACCTTTCTAAACTACCCTCCTTAGAATTTCATATGCGTAGATTATGAGTACTTTCAATAAATTCGTTGATTAAAGAGTAATTGGTTTTCTTTTTAAGGAAAAAATCCAAGGGAGGTTCACAACTTTTTTTTTTTTTTTTTTCCAATTTACTGCTTTTATTATTATTATTTTCTTTTTTTCTAATTTAACCATTTTTAAAGTAAATTTTCATTATGGTCTTCTAAGTATTTTTGGAGGGGGAAAAGACGGGTTAATTAGATTTTTAGGGTGAAAATAGAATTTAATTGGAAAAATGGGGTATTTTCAACTTATTTAGGAGAAAGGGGTGGATTTTTTGCCCTTATCCGAATGAAGAGACACATTCATAAATAATAATAAAAAAAGAAAAATATTTTTGTTTTTATTTTTTTCATTCTTTTAACAACTCGAAACTCAATTTTTTCATTACTTATGTTTTTTTCCAGTTAATAATATTCCATTTGTTTAATTCTAAATTATTGTTACCTAAAATCAACTATCTCACTAATCTCTCTCTCTCTCTCTCTTTTTTTTTTTTTTTTTTTTTTTTTATATATATATATAGTAATATTACTAGTTTTTTAACGGTATAAACAATAATATTACTTTGAGATTAAGAAATTTCTATAATTGATTTGATATACTCAATATTAATTTTTAATTTCAAATTATTGTTTTTATTTAAAGTTGTTAGAAACTTATGCAAAAATATAGATATTAACTTTCGACTATTGTAAATAATATTCAAGGTTCTTTAGGATGTGTTGTAGACTACAAGTGCATTTTCGTGATTGAATTTTATTAATAAATTTAATTATATGTACAATGTTCTCTATTCACGATTAGAAGAAGATCCTCTATTACGCCTAGATCGATCATGTTGAGTCACATAGTATCCACGATTGTCACACCCTCTCACACTTGATGGTTGGCTTTCCTCTGTAAAGTGTATACCCTCTCTACGTTGTCGATATGTCACATACCAGACATGGACATCTGGATGGACATGTGAAGTTTGTCCTTCTTCTATATTTAGTATACTGAGGGTTGTTGGAAAAAATTCAAATGTTGAAAGAGAAGACATCATGGAAGTATGTGTAAAATGATTGAGTGACGTTGTTGGATATTCATTCCGAACATTAGGTCGAATAGGAACATCTTGATGTCTTGTTGGATCACCTTGTTCTTCCATTGGAACATCACCATCGAAATATTGCACTCGATATATAGAGGTGAGTCTACGCAAGGCTCTTTGAGCAGATAATGGAAAATTTGGATGCTCAGCCGAAAAAGGAATTGAATAATAAGTTAATGATTTTAAAATTTATGTTGGTATGCAATGAAGAAATAAAATCAAGCAATCCTAGTAAAAAATAAACTCATACCGACAAATGATAGGATGCTCCTGCTTTAGTTATGTATCGCCTGCTCATAGTGGAATGATTTAGAAAAACTTAATTCTGAGTATGTTGTGCTTAAAAAGAAATACAATGTTTTATCTAGTAAAAATAAATCTTTACTTGAAGAAATTACTTGCTTAAAAGAGAATGAGCATGATGCTATGCATATTGATGAAATGATTATCTCTTGTGACAAGCATGCTTTTGATTGTGATGAGAAAAATGCCTTGCTTGACAAAGTTAAATTTCTTGAGCATGATAGTTATGAAAAAGATAATTTGATTAAATTACTCAAAGAAAAAGAATTTAGTGCTTTGCAAGAACTTGATAAGGCTAAAGAATCTATTAAAAAGTTGACAATAAGTGCTCAAAGATTAGACAAGATAATTGAAGTAGGCAAGCCTTTTGGTGATAAAAGAGATTTAGGCTATATTGATGAATGTTCTACTCCTTCAAGTTCTAAAACTATCTTTGTTAAAGCATCTCATAATAGCCTAAGCTTAATATGCCTAAGGTTGTGTCTAAGCATGTTAAATCTAACTTTGTGCCTATATGCCATTATTGTGGTGTTGAAGGCCATATTAGACCTAAGTGTTTTAAATTGAAATATGCTCATACTACTTCTCCAAGAAGGAATTTTTCTCAAAGGGCAAAATTTCACAATGCTCCAAGGAATAATTTCTCCAAGAAAAGTAGAGTGCATAAATTTGTTGTAAGAGATAAATCTTTGCATAATGTTGTTTGTTTCTCATGTGGCAAGTTTGGACATACAACTTATTCTTGTTACTTGTCTAAATCCAATGCCTTAAATGTCTATGCAAAAATGAAATGGATTCCCAAGTTTGTCAATGCTAACCATCTAGGACCCAAACAAGTGTGGGTACCAAAGAATCAAACTTGAACATTTGTGTTTGTAGGTTTGTTTGAAAGCCTCTAAGAAAAACAAGTGGTACTTGGATAGTGGTTGCTCGAGGCACATGACGGGAGACCCATCCAAGTTTGTCTCTCTCTCCAAAAAGGATGGAGGTCTTGTAACCTTTGGTGACAACAAGAAAGGTAAAATAATTGGTAAAGGTAGTATAGGTAATGAATCTTCTATTTTAATTGAAAATGTACTTTTGGTTGATGGTTTGAAGTATGATTTACTTAGTATTAGTCAATTGTGTGATAAAGGCTTTAGAGTTGTGTTTGATAAAAAGAATTGCATAATTGAAAATGCTAGTGATAGAAAAGTTATATTTTTTTGGAAATAGAGATGAAAATGTTTATACTATTGATTTGAATGATTGTCCTATTAATGATAAATGTTTATCGGCTTTGCATAATGATTCTTGGTTATGGCATAGAAGACTAGGACATGCTAGCATGCACTTAATTTCAAATATTTCCCAGAATTCTATGGTTAGAGCTCTTCCTAAATTTAAATTTGAAAAATACTAAGTTTGTGATGTTTGTCAAATGGGTAAACAAACTAAGTCCTCTTTTAAATCTAAAAATGTAATCTCTACAACTAGCCTCCTTCAACTATTACACATGGACTTATTTGGCCCTTCTAGAATTGCTAGTTTTGGAGGGAACTATTACGCCTTTGTGATAGTTGATGATTTTTCAAGATTTACTTGGGTTTTGATGCTAAAACATAAGGATGATGCTTTGAAAAGCTTTTCTAGTTTTGCAAAAAGAGTTCAAAATGAAAAAGATTGTTTGATTTCTAAAATTATGAGTGATCATGGAGGAGAATTTGATAGCAATACTTTTGAAATTTTTTGTGAAGAAAATGGTTTTTCTCATAATTTCTCCGCTCTAAGAACTCCTCAACAAAATGGTGTAGTTGAAAGGAAAAATCGTACTTTGCAAGAATTTGCTAGATCAATGTTGCATGAGTATGGTTTACCTACATACTTTTGGGCGGAAGCCGTTAACACCGCTTGTTATGTTTTAAATAGAGTTTTAATTAGACCTTCTTTGGATAAAACTCCTTATGAACTTTGGCATAACAAAATTCCAAATATTGGGTATTTCAAAGTTTTTGGTTGCAAATGTTTTATTTTGAATAACAAAGAAAAACTTGGAAAATTTGATTCTAAGACGGATGTTGATATTTTCCTTGGCTATTCTCTACTAGTAAAGCTTATAGAGTTTTCAATAAAAGAACTTTAGTAATTGAGGAATCTATGCATGTAGTATTTGATGAATCTTGCAATGTTATTTCTAATGAGCCTATTTATAGTGATGTTTTAGAAAGAAATTTTGGAGATTTACTTGTTAGTGACAAAGGCAAGGAAATTGTTTCAAGTAAGCAAGAGGTGAGCTTAATCGAAAAGAACGAAGTTGGTTCTTCATCCATGCCTAAAGAGTGGAGGTATGCTCCTTCCCATCCCAAAGAATTAATTCTTGGTGATCCCGAACAAGGTGTGAAAACTCATTCCTCTCTTAATATGTTTAATAATCTTGCTTTTGTTTCTCAAATTGAACAAAAAAGTTTTAAAGATGCCGAAAATGATGAATTTTGGATTTTAGCTATGCAAGAAGAATTAAATCAATTTGAAAGGAATAAAATTTGGGAGTTAGTCTCTAGGCCCTCTCATGCTTCTATAATTGGAACTAAATAGGTCTTTAGAAATAAAATGGATGAAAATGGAAATATCATTAGAAATAAAGCTAGACTTGTAGCTCAAGGTTATTGTCAAGAGGAAGGAATAGATTATGAAGAACTTTTGCACCCATTGTTAGATTAGAAGCTATTAGAATGTTGCTTGCTTTTGCTTCTTATAAGAATTTCATTTTATATCAAATGGATGTGAAAAGTGCATTTTTAAATGGTTATATCATGGAGTAAGTTTATGTAGAACAACCTTCAGGGTTTGAAAGTTTTGATTTTCCTAATCATGTCTATAAGTTGAAAAAAGCTCTTTATGGCTTAAAACAAGCTCCAAGAGCTTGGTATGATAGACTTAGTAATTTCTTGCTTGAGAATGGATTTAAAATGGGTAAAATTGGTACTACTCTTTTTATTAAGACTAAAGAAAATGATATGCTTTTAGTACAAATATATGTGGATGATATTATTTTTGGTTCTACTAATCCATCTTTGTGTGAAGAATTTTCTAAGTATATGCATAGTGAATTTGAGATGAGTATGATGGGAGAACTTAGCTTCTTAACTTCTTCCTTGGACTCCAAATCAAACAACTCAAGGGTGGTATTTTCGTAAGTCAAGAAAAATACACAAGTTGCTCAACAGGTTCAAATTCAATGAAGGTAAAATTGCAAAAACTCCTATGAGCACATCCACTAAGCTTGACAAGGATGAAAAAGGTAGGTGTGTGGATATAAAAACTTATAGAGGTATGCTTGGATCTTTACTTTAATTAACAACTAGTAGACCCGATATTATTATTTAGTGTATGCCTTTGTGCTAGATTTCAATCTTGTCCGAAGGAATCACATTTACATGCCGTTAAAAGAATTTTTAAATATTTGCTTGGTACTATTGATTTAGGCTTATGGTATCCTAGAAATGTTGAATTTAATTTGGTAGGATATTCCGATGCGGATTTTGTGGGTAGTTTATTTGACCGTAAGAGTACTAGTGGGACTTGGGTAGTTCCTTAGTTTCTTGATTTAGTAAAAAGTAAAATTCGGTTGCCTTATTCACTACCGAAGCGGAATATATTGCAGTTGCTAGTTGTTGTGCTCAAATTCTTTGGATGAAACAAACTCTTTGTGATTTTTGATTAAAGTTGGATAATGTGCCTATATTTGTGATAATACTAGTGCTATTAATTTGACTAAAAATCCTATACATCATTCTAGGACTAAGCATATTGATATTAGGCATCACTTTATTAGAGAACATGTGCAAAATGATAATATTACTCTTGAATTTGTTGGCTCTAATAATCAATTAGCGGATATTTTTACCAAGCCTTTGAATGAAGAAAACTTTTGTAAAAATAGGCTTGAGCTCGGTATTATTCGTTGTGATACCTCTTGATTTTATAATTTTACTTGTTAAATCTTTTAGAAAGCATTTTGATAGGGAGATATGGAAAGCATGTGTTAATATTCTTAGGGGGAGTTGTGCTAAATTTATGTTCATGTTTTTAAGGGAAACATTTATGTAGTTATAAATTTTTCTTAGTTATTCTTTGATGATTCCAAAGGGGGAGAAGTTTAAGAAAAATATGCTATAAATTTGTTATGATTTTGATTGTATTAATTAGGGGGAGAATTTATTTTTTGAGTGAATTTCAAGAATGATCTTTATGGTGATATGTTGAATTTTATTATGTGCTACATATGGTTTATATGTATTTCAAGTTATTTTTCTTGAATGGTTTGTCATCATAAAAAAGGGGGACATTGTTGGCTTTTTGGCCCTTAATCTCAAATTAATTAATTTTAATTAATTAATTAATCAATGTTTTGATGATAACAAACTCAATTTTTAATTACTGAAAATCTCAGTGTTTTAATATGTCCATAGCGTAGAACTCGAAACAACGATTCCAACATTTCTTGAATCACTCAAATCGGAGCAAAAACAAAGACGATATGACCGAAACAAGTATATAGAGAAAATACCATGGTGGATGACGTGACATAACCAGACCATTTGCATGTAGACATGTGGCAACATATTGGTTGAATGGTGGATCATTAAGAGATTAACATATGATGAACTTTTGATTTTTGGATTGATTTAAAATAAAAAATTGAAATTAAAAAGAAATTTAAAAAGAAAATAAATTTAATATTATTTTATGTTTGTGTCTAACGGCTAGTTTTTTACACATGGTATGTTTTTTATTTTTGGATTGACTTTAAAGAGAATGAATTTAAAAAGAAAATGAATTAAAAGGAAAATAAATTTAATATTATTTTATGTTTGTGTCTAACGGCTAGTTTTTGACACATGGTATGTTTTTTTTATTTTTTGGATTAATTTTAAAAAGAAAATGAATTTCAAAAGAAAAGGAATTTAATATTATATTTTGTTTATATCTAACAACTAGTTTAGTTTAAAATCTCCACCATTGATTTTTCTTTTCCAAAATCCAATGGTCCAAATTAATCGTTGTTTCTAAAAATTTTTCTATCTCTATATAAACCATCTTCCTCTCCAAATTTTAAACCAACAAATTTTACATTTCATAATCCTCCAAAACTCAAAAGTTCCATTGTTGCTTTCTCTAAGTTCCCAATTTTTTTTTTTTTTATCTTATTCTTGAGAGAGTGTTATTGTATTGTGAGGATAAACTTGTTGAGTGCTTAAACTTGTAAATCCACTCTAGTGAGAGTTGTATTGTATTCTTCAAAAATTCCAACATTTGTAACGGTTTGATCCTAAACCGTGGAAAGGATCGGGTTTACTCTTGAACCCGTAAAAGGAGCTGTGGTGTAACAGTTGGGCTCTAATCCGTGGAAAGAGTCGGAAAGATTTTATTCAAATTCCTAAGAGGTGCTTGGGGAGTGGAGTAGGTCGAGTTTGACCGAACCACTATAAAAATTACAGTGTCTTCTTCTCTAACTATTTTCTTTTTATTTTTGCAATTAATTTAAGTAATTTAATGTATGTTTTAATTTGTTTTTATTTATATTGCTAAAATTTGATAGAATTAAATTATCACATTTTTGTCATCTTATTTTTGCATAAATTGAATTTTTCTTATTATTTATAAAAAGTGTATTAATTAGTTTAATTGGGTTAATTTAGAAAAAAAAAGTTTAATTAAACCCTATTCACCCTTCTACGGTTGCCATATCGATCTAACAATAGGGATATAGAAAGTAGATCCTGCTACATAACTACCATATCTAAATATTACCTCTACCCCATCATCTCTATTTATGGATAATGCATCACATAATCCATCAATTAATGTGTTGAACGATGCATGTTTATATGAAGAGATGGTTGCCTATCATATTCTATCCCGTTTGGCCCATTCACAATGTTTCCATGCATATAACATAAAAATTTCACAACGTCCATCGTAATTGGCCAATGCAATCTGATATTTATCCTAATATATGTAAGTATATATTAGGTCAACTATATTCTTTGCTTACACCAGAAGAAGAGGAAACCCACTCTCTTCTTTCTTTTTTTTTAGATATCGACGAGTTCAGCCCCAAATCTCAGAATCAATGGAATGAATGTATCTAAGACTATCTATGAAAAGATCTATTCTATCTGTATAGATAGGGGATCTCTCTATACATATAAAATCGTTTTATGGCATGATATGATCGCCTAGCCGCCCCAAGGTATCATTTCTAATACATCTGTGGGGCAAGCTCGGACACATTGAGTACACCCTATACATGTATCATAAATCTTTACTGAATGTGTTGAAAGTTTCCGTTCAGAGGTTCTTAAGGTCTCTGCCGAACTGGCATTGACCGTTTTCAAGATCCTTTGTTTTCGATTATCTAATAAATCACTTAATGAAAGTAGATTGTCCAGGGTTTTCAAGAAGAAAAGGAACGTACCCAATGTTATGATTACGAACAGACTGCCTTATTCGGCAGAGAATCACGGGCCTTTCAGAGCAAGGTTCTTTAGACTATTGTTCTCATCAAATATACCGAACTTAAGTGAAGCAAGTATTGTGGCCACTATAGGAGGGGTTGGAGTGGGTAAAACAATACTCATTATGGAATTGATCAACAACATTGCCAAAGCTCATGGAAGTGTATCCGTATTTAGAGGAGTAGGTGAACGTACTCGTGAAGGAAATACCGAGAGGGAGAGGGGCGAGTGGAGTGATCTCAAAGAGTTTTCGATTTTCATATTTCAAACGTCGACTTTGATATTTATAGAACTATATATATATATATATATATATATATATATATATATCGTTTTTCGAATCAAATCAAATGAGATTTCTCATTTGTTGCCACTCAACAACAGCAGGTCTCAGCTCTGCACATATTATTGTGTTATTACTATTTGTTTAAAGGAATGTTTTTTTAAAAAATAAAGGAATGTTTTTTTCTTTAAAAAATATCCACCTTCAAACAAAATAATAATAAAAAGTAGGTACAAAATCATGATAAATATTGTTACTAAAGTCATGCATCATTATTTGACCATAAAACAATGATAAATATTACATGAATCTTTGTTCTTTAATTATCATAAAATTTACAATATTGAGGTGAACAATCCAAAATAAATTGACTAGATAAACAGTAAACATAACAACAACAACAATAATACTAACAATAACATTAGCATTAACATTCAAACATATTTAATAATCAATACATCATTCCAAGTAATAGTAAATAACTATATACATAATCTTTGAATGATTTGATTGTAGAGTTTTTCTCAGAAATAATAGCCACTGTAAACAAAATAAAAAATAAAAATCAATACAAAAAATGGACATTTTACATTTTTGTTTCATTTCAGAAATAAAGCGTCCAATTAATCCACTATAAAATAAATTCTCCAATTAATCCATTATAAAATAAAACGTTTTAGTTTAAATTCAATACCACTATTAACTTTTATTTAAATATCTATTTTTAGATTTCATTTTCTTTCTTTAATTCGTTTTAGTTTTTTTTTTCTTTTATCTACAAAATAAAGTAATATCACTATTTTTTCCATTAAGAACATAGTCTTAATTTTACATTTAAAACTACTAATAAATTTTAAAATTTTGGCAAAATGAAAAAAGATTTAAATATAATTTTACATTTAAAAAGATTAATTTTTTTTTCTATTAGGAATATATTTAAATACTTATTTTTAGATTTTGTTAAAATTTTCTTTGAACGTGAATTAAAGATAATTTTTTATTTTTAAAAATTTGAGTTAGATTATTTTTACTAAAAGTAGGGAGAAAATGCCATTTTTTTTCCTTGTAAACAAATCTCTCATTTTACATGTGATGCTAAAAGATATGAAAAATGTGATTTTTATTATTTTTCTATTACGTATAATGCTAAAAAAATTAGAGAAAAATAAATTATTAATGATTTCAAACGTAAATTTTTTCTTTTTCAAAGCTAATCATTTCAATATAAACAAAAATAATAACTTATTTATCTAAATAGTTTTAAAAGTGTCTTTTTGACTAATTATCTTTGTAAAATACCTTATTTTTCTAATTAACCCATTAGTACATTTGATTTTAAATTTATTATGTCATTAAAAAATCTAGAATCATTTAGAAGTCTAATAATATATTTTTAATACTTAACCCGAACATATATAACACAATGTTAATCACGTGTAATTCTCCCTTATGATAATCTATGAAATTAAACCTATATAAAAAAAAATGAGAATCAATACAAAAGGAATTAACCCACTATAAAAAATATAACTTATTAAAAGAAAAATATTGCACCTTACCAAAAAAACTTTGAATAATAGTTTGTAGAACTATTTTTTAATATAATATTCACTGTAAACAAAATAAACATTAAAAAATCAGTAAAGATTATCAAAAACTTAATTTTTTTGTTAAATAACAAAAATATATCAACTTATCAAATAAAATACTACACTGAAACAAATTAATAATATGAATGTGGAAATGAACGTAGAAGATGATCGATATTTGAAAATAATGGAAGAAGGTAGAAGAAATGAAGGAAATTTTCGAGTGTTTGTTGTATGTAAAGGAAGATGAAAAAAGATGAAAATTTGTTGTCTGTAAAGGAAGATGAAATTTTCTCTCGAGTGAAGATGAAAAAATGAAGGGGAAGACGAATTTGGTCCGACTAAGATGAAAAAATGAAAGGGAAGATGAATTCGGTCCGATGAAGATGAAAAAATGAAGGGGAAGATGAATTTGGTCCGACTAAGATGAAAAAATGAAAGGGAAGATGAATTCGGTCCGATGAAGATGAAAAAATGAAGGGGAAGATAAATGGTTTTAAGGTGGAATGAGCGGAAAAAGATGAAATTGGGGTCTGAATGTGTGTTGAATAGATGCATTCAAAGTGAGTTGACAACTCACTGGGACGCGCGTCTGAATGTGCCTGTTCAACAAATGCATTCTGACTATATAGATGTGTGTGTTTTTTTAATGTGCAGAAAAAAATTTGGAATGCGTTTTTTGAAGAAACACATTCGGATAAGGATAAAAAATTCATCCCTTTCCCTTAAATGAGTTGAAAACAACTGATTTTTCCTAATTTAATTTGATTTATTTTTCCTAATTCAATTCGACTTTCACCCCAAAAGTCTAATTAACCGGAAAAGACTATCGGAGTGCTTCATTTAAACACTTCATTGGCATTGTTTTGCTAATGTAATGATAGAAGGATCCCTAGTACTACTCTTCAAAATTATCCTAAATTCATTTCTATTGTGATGTTGACAAGACTTGAGAAAACCAAACTTATGTTAAATAATTTTAAACGAATTTTCTAAGTACTTAAAAGATGATATATATATATATTCTTTTAAACTATAAAAAATGATATCAAACTTGTTTTTTAGTTTGGTGTAATGATGACACCTAAAATGATTTTATTTCTCATTAACTATGACAGCAAAAAGGACCTTTCATGTCAATTTATTGCTGTTATTCCAACTATTTGCACAAAAGAAATAAAATGGTCACTTTTATAGAAGTTTTGTAATCACTGGAACAGAAAATTTTAGACAAGAGGAAAACATCCTAGAACTACCAAATAAGCAAATAAAATGTGTTTAATTTCTATTTTCTTTCAAATCGTCTTAAAGTGCCTAACCTTTTTTTTAAGGCTTTAAGCCATCTGCCAACCACTATGTTAGATTAAGGCAAAATTACAAAAAGAAAGAAAAAGAAACCTTATGGCCTAAACTTTGTATTTTATTTAGAAAATATCCTATAATATCTAGATTTTTTCCGACGTTCAAGATTAACTTGAGCTTTCATACATATTTTAAAACTACCTCTTTTAAGTCAGCCATACATAAAATCAAGCTGATAGAAATAACCTTAGATCCTCTCACGAATGAGAGCCAAAACCGGTATTGAAAAGACATCTTTCTAGACCAAAGAAAGCTTCGAAGAAGAAGCCAAAGCTACTAATTCATGGGCATCTGTTTCCCTCTCTTAGATTTTTACAAAAGCTATAAATATTCATAAAGAAAGTAAGAGAGCAAGCCTCTTCAACAAAGGAACAGATTTCTGAAAGGTTCGAATCTTAAGCGAATCTGATTCTACTATCACCGGGGGATTTCTACTCTTCCATAGAGCCTCCAACCAACTCTTTCAAACGTTCAAGGACGACTTTGGCTTCAAGAACTTAAATGGTTATCTGTAATGACAAAACTGCAACCGCCGACAATAGAACTACCTCTGAAATCTTTGACCAGCCAGCTGATGCCTCCCCTGGCAATCTTGTAGACCAAGCAGCAAAACTACTATTAGGATAGAAACATATTAAAACTTTGGATAGGAATTTAGACATGAAATTAGTATAGAAATGTTTGGGGCCCAAATTTTCATTTTAAGTCAGTGACACACCATTTTGAGATTTAAATAAAATACTTATTAAAGGCATTTGAGTTCTTCCCACTTAAAAAGGCATATTATAAAATAAATTAGAGCGATCAATACATCATTCAAAAAGAAAAAAAAAATCAATTATTGAATAATTTGCATTGATAAAAAGTCAAAATCTTACCTAATTTTTGTAATTCATACAGTCATCATGATTAGATAAGAGATTGCAAGTTTTTTGTTTCCATGCAAAGTTGGGACCTAATTGCTTCAAAATACTGACCAATTATAGATATATGGATATAGTCTCATTCAATGCACCTTATAGCATATAAAAGAAAAATGATCTACAGAGGAGCAATGTAATATAAATATGATGAGTTCTTTGAAGTTTCCTCTTGAGAGAGGGGCTTTAATTAATGACTAATGTCATATACTTTCCTAGGAAAGATCCATGAATATAACAAATACCAAAAGACAGTACCCCATTGTAAAGGTTATTGGCTTTTGTGGGAATTTGTTTTGGGTCTTTGTTGGATTTTTCTTTCCCAAATCTGTACCCTCAATAGCTGTAAGATTTGACAAGGACCCACCAATCCTTGACACGTGCTGCCTCCCAAAAAGAAAAGGAAAAAAAGATGAATAAGAATTTAATTTAAGCAAGTGCAGAGCGGCAAAAAGGCCAGACCCCCCCTTTTCCACTCTCTTTTTCTACCCTCTAATCTTCTTATCCCCTTCCTAAAGGTCTGGTAATGTCCTTAAAACTGAAGTCTTGAATTGGGTTTGGATTGAGAATCAGCAGCCCAATTGGTCTGTCAGCAAAACTACTCCGAGTTGGGTTATGGACATCCATCAGCATCTAGAAGGCAAAGAAAGGCAATTGGAGAAGCAACAATTGCCAGCTAATTCCTCTTCTCCTCCTTCAGCATCTTCATCCCCTTCTCATGAATTTTCCTTCTCAGTTTCTCTTCAAACTTCCTCCACAGACAAAGCCAAAACCTCACCTTCCTTCACCATTGATTTGTCTCCAGCAGATGACATCTTCTTCCATGGCCATTTGCTTCCTCTTCACCTCTTGTCTCATCTTCCAGTCCCTCCCCGCTGCTCAACCAACTCCATTGAAAGCTATGCCCTTCCCATTAGAGACCTAATAAATGACAAGGAGCCCAAGAAAGAGAGTAGCAGCTTCATCAATTGCAAGAGAGACGAACACTACCAAAACAACAGCAGTGATACAAGAGAAAAACCCAAGTCGAAGTCTTTCTCCTTGCTCGGTTTAAGGTGGAGAAAGAGATATGAAGTTGAAGAGCAAGATAATAAAGTGGAACATGACAAAAGGAAGTTTGGATTCAATTTGAGCAATGTACTGAAGAGATATGCCAGGATGGTGAGGCCATTTTTACACTTGAGAGGGAGAAGAGATGATATGCAACTCCATAGACAGTCTTATTCATTTTCAGGTAATTTAAGTTTGAGAAAGAAGCCAGAATTGAAAGGAAGAGGCGAGTTCTTCTCAGCCCCAGTTTCCATGAGAACATCTCCAACAAATAGTGGTGTTCTCCTTACAACTACAACTCTTCCTCCTTCCACTAATGACAGCTCAATGGAGGAGTTGCAGGCAGCAATTCAAGCAGCAATTGCTCATTGCAAGAATTCAATACTGAAAGAGGAGAGACTCAAATGTTAAGAGCATATACAACGGATACATATTGTTCATAAATCATATTCTATTTCTTCTATAAAAAATTATTCAGCATCTTTGCTTTTTCAGCATTAATGTGCGTAGTCTGTACGTGTATATAGATAAAAAGAGATATCAAATCAGTCCAGAAGGTCCGGTTTGATATATATATAATGTTTGTGCTCTGGCCCTTTCAATGATTTTTTTATCATGCAGCTCAAGAGGTGTTTTAAGACTCATACTTTTTCACTTTAATCACAAAATAAATAAAAAAAAATTGCCACATAATAAATTATAATTAGATGCACTTAAAATATTTTTCGATGTTTAATTGACAGGTTGTTTAGTTTCTTACTGCTTAAAATTTATCCTTCTGAACAAGTGGATAGTCATAAGTGTAGAAATAGATTTAGATGTAAGTTTGTACTATAATCGTTACTGAATCTCATTTACCCTTAAACGAAAGCAATAATGATGTGGAATAAGAAGCTCTGATTTGAAGAGAGTTCATCATTAACATTTTGGATTTTACAACTGGGGCAAGGCATTGAGCAGATAAGGATATAGAAAATGACATAAGAAAAGTTGAATGATCTACTAACCTTCAAAAGAAAGGAAAATGTGACGAATCTATCATCTACCTGGTGATCACTTTACCAATTGAGTGGCCATGAGCACAAGTTAAATCAAACAACAATCCAAGTTTGGACAGGCAAATACCTCTCTTCTGCCAGCTCTGCTCTCTCCTTTTCGTCTTTTTGAATCATTTATAAGCCAGACAAAAACCACATAAAACGTTGGGACCATAGCTCTCACATAAGTATAAAAATGGTGAGCAAATTCAATAATTGTCTTGATCTACTGATGAACTATTTTTCTCTACCACACCTATCTCTTACTTTTAAGAATATAAAACCATAAATGAGGCAATAAAAAATAATTTTTCCACAGAGATTACCTCATTATATATAAAACTGCCCAAAAAGATCAAAATGACATCGAGAAAGTATAAAAGTGTGGGAATAATGCCTGAAAACATTGCTTCAGATACCAGGGGCAGAGGTACAACAAATAGACAGTTAAAAAGTGTAAAACCATTTCTAAATGCATCGAAAAGTGAAAAACCATTTCTAAATGCATCGAAACAAGTGAAAGCTCTTAAAAGAGAAGGCTAATGGGGCTCAAAAGGGTGTGGGGTCACCTTAGACATTCATATAAATATCGATAACCCAATTACCCACCACTACATAAAATTTTAAAAACAATAATTCAAAAAAGGTATCAATACCTTCAATAACAGTTGATATGGTTTTTCAAAAATGGAAAATATCAGAATGAATGACATATATCGCAATGGTCCGGGCAACTGACAGGAAAGCTACCTTTTTCATCTGACTAGGAGGAGGACCATCTTTTTTTGTGATAATAATCATTATTGCATTGCCATCTAACAAACCCACCTGATCAATCCCCCCACTCTAAAAGAAGTGCTTTCAGTCTTTTCAACAATCACCCCAAGCCTACAAACAAAGAAAACAGGGAAAAAACCGCAATGCTTTTATTAGAGTCGTGTGAATTTGTGCATGTGTGACTGAGGTCCTGTGCACATTTTAACAAGAAAATCCAATATGGACGTTGAATTTCATTGCTAGAGAAGAATGAAATGCCATTTTTCTAGTATCAATGAAAGAGACAACTGGCCGATCCTTGCCCTGCCATCCATCAAGGAAGCCCCCACAGAAAAAGGTGATGGCTGTTGGAGCTTAAAAAGATGATATTATATATTATCAGAATTTGAGCTTCTGGTGACCACATTTATCTCATCAAATGGTTAATCAATTGATATAGTGCAAAAACATCACAAGGTTCTATCACAGAACTTTAATCAAACACTTAACATGCATAACCCATCAAAAGCAGCTGCGCACAGATTCTAAAACTTGCCTTCAAATAAACTTAATTCTTCCACATGAATCAAAGTTCAAATTCCTCACCCTTATTTTCTTTCCATCTACCTGTCTTCCTAAACACATTTAGAGGAATCGATGATCTAAAATAGTTTAACTGAACCCATGAACAAACAACAGATAAATAAAGAAAGGATTAAAACAAATACCAAAATTTGAACAAAAGAAACAATGTACAGTTCATTTAACATCAAAATTAAACCAAACAGGATGAGTGGGTGGTTGGATAACGATCTTAACTTTCTTGATCCACTGACTACAAGTGCAAACTGTCCACTAAAATTATGGTACATGACTTCAGATTCACTCTACCCATAACTTTCTATTTTTCAAAATTTCTTTATGGGATCATGACATTTTGTCACTTGTCGCCCAGCTAAGCAACACGAAGCCATGGCCCTTCGCTGGGTTGCTCCCAAAGAATTCCTAGTACAATGAGTCAAATTGGGGCCGTACAATATCGCGTAACTGGCCTATTAGAGAATTTCCAAATCCTACTTTCCAGTAGCCCAATATATTGAGATGGTTGATATTGAACAGATCAAGTTTGAGATTCATCCAATGATGTTTTATTATTCTATTGTGAAAAGTTATTTTTAAAGTTTTAAGAAATACATTTTCAAGTATTTAATTTAAAAAATAAGTGATTTAAAATAAAATTAGAGTGTTTGACAACCATCAAGTATATTTTAATTTGTTTTATCAAGAGTATTTAAATAAAAATGAGTTTTTTGACCAACACTTTTTTATCAAATCAATCCAAATGGGTCCTAAATTTTACTTAATATTGCATTAGATATTGAGAAAAAAAAAAGTTGGGTCATACGATTAGAGTATTTCTTTTTACACAAAAAAACATAGTATTAAGAATTGTGAAGTCAATACAATATTTTGATAGTTAGTTCGACAACTTGACAACCACTACTTCACAAAATTAGAATTCCAAATAAACCAAATTTGAAAATAACCAAGATGGGCTAAAGAATGAGTCATTGTATTTAATAATTTACATAAATTAAAGCATATAGCAACTTTTGTACACAACTTTAGAAATAGTAATAAAAGTCTTTATCTATTGAAAGTTTGCAACAATTTATAGTTGATTTATAAGATCCAGTCATATGTCCTTGTTCATTCATCTAAGTTTTTTTCCTATCCACTTGTTTCCTTAGGTACTTGGTATTGCTACTTTTTTAAGTTGATGGTCTCATACATACATGCACACAAAATAATTTAGAATTAAGGATAATAAATTATATAATTTTCATCCTATGGTTTTTTATTATGTAACCATCAACTTGAAAAGATAACAATACCATGTAGGTAAAAGAAATGAGTGGATAAGAAAGAAATTGGGATGAATGAGCAAGGACATATGAATTCATCTTACAAATCAACTATGAAACGATACAAACAATAGTTCAATATATAAAGACATTTATTATTATCTCTAAAGTTGATATGTGAAAGATGTATTTATCAAGTGTATCTCTACAAGAAACTGTACAAGGGTATAAATACTGTATTAACATCCTAAGAATAGAGTCTAACCATATCTTAAACACTCTCCAAATAAGACTCTCCAAAGGAGACTTAGTATATATTCACAACCTCCCTCAAACTCAAGGTGGTAAGGTTGGAATCAATTTAAGTTTTTTAAATAGTTGGAAAAAATGACTAGGAGGTAAAGCTTTGGTGAGAATTTTGGGTGGTGGAAACAGAGTGTAACATCAGAGTTTTGCTAAGGAGATGATGATAAACAAAGTGACAATCATTCTCAATATGCTTGGTGCATTTATGAAAAACATCATTATGAGAAATTTGAATGACATTACGATTGTCACAGTGAAGTATAGTGGCAGACGAGTGAAGGACTCCCATATCAGCAAGAAGCCAGCGAAACCACAAGAGTTCTGACATAGCATCAGCCAGAGCACGATATTTAGATTCCGTACTAGAACGGGGAACAACACTCTGTTTCTTATCGCACCAAGAAACGAGAGAATCACCAAGATAGAAACAATAATTGGAGGTAGAACGTTAGTTAGTAGGATCACCAGCCCAATCAGCATCAGAATGGCCTAATAAAACCAGGGAAGACTGGGAAGAAAACTGAAGTCCATGCCCTAAAGTACCTTTGACTAATGGATGATACGAAGAACAAAACAAAATGAATGGTCAGAGAGACAACCATGAACTGACTAACAATATGAACAACATATGCAATGTCAAGATGAGTGACTGTCAGATAAATAAGACTGCCAACAAGCTGACGTTAGAGACTTGCATCTTCAAGTGGAATTCCATCAAATGGAGTCAAGCGAACATTAGGATCGAGTGGTGTTGGAGCTGTAGTAGAGTCAGTAATACCGGAGCACACCAAAAGATCCGAGGCATACTTTACTTGAGACAACGAATAACTAGCAAAGCTCAACGATACTTCAAAGCCAAGAAAATAACTGAGTGAACCGAAGTCCTTCATCTCAAAGTGTTCGCCAAGATAGCATTTTAGATCAAAGATAGCTCGAGGATCATTCCCCAATAATAATCATATCATCAACATACAGGAGAAGAAGGACAATATCATGAGTTGTCTGCTGCGTAAATAGTGTTGTGTCATGAGAACTAGTTGTATATCCAAGTTGAATGATAGTGGAACAAAAAGTTGCAAACCAAGCTCGAGGGGCTTGCTTCAAACCATATAATGCTCATTGGAGGAGGCCTACTTTTTGGGATGGAAAAGAGACACCTGGGGGCGGTTGCATATATACTTCCTCAAATAAGGCCCCATTAAGGAAGACGTTCTTGACATCCATTTGAAAAAGGGGCCACTGTTTTGCTGCAACAACTGCTAAGAGGCACCAAACAGATGTCATTGTGCCACAGGTGCAAAGGTCTCTTCATAATCGATCCCATACTCTTGAGAATATCCTTTTTCTACCAACCGAGCTTTATAACGCTCAACATAACCGCCAGAGTAAGTCTTGATCTTGTAGACACACTTGCAACCAATGGGTTTCTTTCTAGGGGTAAGTCAACGTAGTCTCATGTGTGCATTTTATCGAGAGCCTGAAGTTCTTCTTTCATAGCTTGCTACAACAAAGGATTAGTATTTGCCTCATGAAATGAGGTAGGTTCAACAAGGAACTAATAGTAGAAAAACAATGAAAATTTCGAAGGTGAGTAGGAGGTGCCTTTACCTTAGTGGAGCGTCGAACAGAAGAGGAAGGTCATGAAAAGGTCCAGGTTCCACCGTTGGGACAAACGGATGATCAAGGTCAACAGAGACAGGCACTGACTGTTCAAGCTAAGAATCATCAGAAGATACAGAAGAAGGGAAAAGATCAAACGGACCATTAGAAACATATGGAAGAGGACTCAAGAGAGAATCATGAAAGGTTGAGAGACTAGAGAACATAATGTGTTCTCAAAAAGTGACATGGCAGGAGATGCGAAATCTGTTAGAAAGAGGGCCCCAACAATGGAAACCTTTGTGTTCAGTTCCATAGCCAAGAAAGCAACATAGATGTGCACATGGTTCTAATTTGGTATGTTCATGAGGGTAAAGAAGTACAAAACATGAACAACTAAAGACCTTGAGGTTAGAGTAATCGGGAGAAATATCATACAAGCGTTCAAAAGGAGAAGCATTTTGAAGAATAGATGAAGGAAGATGATTGATTGTGTAGATAGAGGTAAGAGCGGCTTCACCTCAAAACTTTGCAGAACAAGAGGCAGACAATAGTTAGGCCCGGACGGAGTCTAGGATATGACGATGTTTCCGCTCCATTCGCCCATTTTGTCGAGAGGTTTGAGGACAAGAGCACTGAATAAGAGTGCCTTGCTGGGTAAGAAAGGAAAGAAGCCTGAAGTCTTTATATTCCAAGGCGTTATTTATATGCAAAACTTGATTGGGCAAGAAAACTGAGTGTGAACCATGTTAGCAAAATCAATATATATTTGAGACAGGGAAGAGCGATGTTTAAGGAAATCTATCTAGGTAAACCGAGAGTAATCATCAATGAATAAAACAAAATAGCGATACCCATTGACAGTGGAAATAGGAGCGGGTCCCCAAATATCAGAGTGAATTAAGTCAAAAGGATTATCGCTTATAGAACTAGATTAAGAAAAAGACAATGCAGGTTGTTTTTCAAGTTTGCACTTCAAACAGTCAAAAGATACAAACTTGGAGACATTATTCAAATTGATTAAATGATAGAGTTATTCGGAAGAAGCATGATCGAGACGGAGGTGCCACGGTGACAGCGGTAGAAAGAGAACAAATAGGAAGTCGAAGAGATGTGAGCTTAAACAATCTTCCCACTTTGTGGCCCGTACCAATCGTCTGTCCTGACCACAGATCTGAACCTGACACCTAGTAGAAGAAAAAGACATAGTTAAACCAAGGTCACACAATTGCCCGACGGACAAGATTAAAGGACAGATTTAGAACACGATAAGTATTAGAAAGCTGTAATAGGGAAGTGTCAACGGAACCAACATGAGATATGGTCATGCAATTACCATCAGTAACATAAATGGGAGGAAAAGATTTGGTAGGAGTGGATGCAGACGGAAGAGGAAAATAAAACGTCATATGTTTGCAACAAGCGGAATCAAGAAGCCATCTATTACCTGGGAAGACCGCAAGCGTGGAGGAATTGGATGAAATCACTTGTTTAAGCAAGTCTTATAAGTCACTCATTTAAAAAATAGACGGGAAAGGTTCAGAGGTAGCAGAAGAGGCAGCAGCAACAGTAGAAGCAGAGTCAAGATTAGATGTAAGAGATCGAGACTTGGAGGTATGTCTCGGTGGTCACGGTGGTCTTATAGGATAGTTATTTAGAATATGACCTCTTTCGTGCACACGACTTTTGGATAGTCAGCAAACTTATACCCAATGAGCTTACAGTTTTAACAAAAGGAAGCTTCAGAAGTATAAGGCATATGAGTGTTGACGAGTGCAACCTCTGATTGCCGGGAAGAAGTGATGCCAAGACGTTTTCTACAAACAAAATTTCTTAAATTGTTGCATCTAGAGATGGAAGGGACTACAGTGGAGCAAAGCAACACGGGCCAACTCATATTCTGGACGAAGTCCCATAAGGACCTTAATAAGACGTAGGTGATCAGTACTTATTTTAGCTTGATCCCATTGTGTTCAAACTGGCAGAAGTGTAGCCAAATAGTCATTAACAGATTGTCCCGTCTCCTTAGTAAGATTAATCATGAAAGATCTCTTATCAAAGAGAACCCATGAGCAGAAGCAAGATCGTTCCAAATTCATTGTGACAGAATTACAAGCATTCACAAACATACAAGCTAGTTATGCATTTCAGAACAAATTACGACATTCTTTCGAAATTAAATATAAAAGTAACGAGAGACATACCTTTGAAGAACGTTTCTTCTAACTTTCTCTTGCTCTCGTGGAGAACTTGGACCAACACCTCTTGATGTCGCTAGATCGTCTACCCAATCGTCTAGTCAACCATGAACAATCTTCTCCACAAACAAGCAACCTTTCAGACACCATCACTCAGTAATCTTGGTATTCTCGGAGTGAGAATCTAGGGGGTATGGGCTCTGTTGGATTTGGTAGAGGGAAGAAGAAGATAACGATCGTACTATACGACCAAGCAAGTGGGAGAAAGATACTATCTAATGTATAGACTGTGGTGCTTAACCGTTTAATAAAGGTACACGATCGTTTAGTAAAACAGGTTTGATCGTTTACACGATTGCTTAGAGAAACTCGCTAGCTACGCGATCGTTTAGTAAAACGCTACATGATCGTTTAGACAAAAGCTTAGAAGGCTGTCGTATAGTCTCTCGTGAGCTAAACGATTGGCTGTGTACTCAAATGAAGCAATACTTACAAAATGAAAACATTTTTCATTTTAACCTTCAGTTATGAAAACTGAATATAACCTCCCACTTTTATGCACAGTTAGGGAGAAACCACCAACAAATATCTCATAATTGTTTTAATTATAAATAAATATAATAACTAACTTATCATATTATATTTATAACGTATAGTTTTAATATCACATTATATGCAACATTTAAACCATAGTCTTTTTCTCCTTTACTTGATATAAATCATATTTATATCATTTTCCTCCAATTAATGTATCTCATACATCATGTCAACTATATCATATATAATTGAACCAATTTAATCATATAATATATAATCAAACTCCTTCTTGTCAATTTGATCACTTCAAACTGACCCAAAAACTAATTTTCAAATTGAATCCATTGAGCTACCAAGGGGACCTTATGGACCTGTAGCTTGAAGCTCCAACGATACGTGAATAGCTGACTAAATGAAAGAAATCGGACATGAGGATTTCCATGAGCAGCGGAATGATCGTTCTAAATTTCATTCATATATGAACATTAACAATTACAATCAAGAAACAGAAACATACAGGCTATACATAAAACGAAATTACAGCATGTTTTACTATACGATCAAGGAATAAAACTATACATACCTTTGAAGATTCATCTTCAAACACCCTCGATCACGAACGCTCGTTCACAGCAAGACGACAATCACGAACACTCGAACACTTCGATCGTTACACTACACGATCACAACGATCGGGAACTCAGTGATCTTCAAGATAAAGAACACAGCAAACGACCTCCAAAAACCTCGATCATGTCAAGTTGAGTTCGACACCACCACAATGGCTACCTTGGTATTCTCAGTGTGAGAATCCAGAAGTGTGGGCTCTGTGTGGACTTGGTTAGAGGACGAGACTGGAGGAACAATCGTGTAAACGATTGAGTAAGTGGGAGATGATAGGGTCTATCGTATAGATGATGCCCAATTGTTTAATAAACATTATGCGGTCGTTTAGAAAAAGCTCTGCGATCGTTTAGCTAATCGGTCAGCTGAGTAACTATTGTGTAGAGTCATTCCATGATCGTCTAGTCTCTCTTCAGCTATTGTTTAGTGAATCTCATTCACTTGACAACCACCGTGAGTCTTTTTTCGAGAATAGAAATCTCAAAACATCAACCCTTACTAAATTAGGAAAACATCTTTCCTTTTATCTCACGGTTATCATGAAACCACCAATAACCCCCGATTTAATTGGTTATTAAAGAAAAAGAGATAATTATCCCATAACTATTATTATTATAAATATATATGATAACCAACTTACCATAGTATATTTATAACCTATAATTTTAATATTTCATGTCATGAAACGTATAAACCATAACTCTTTTTCTATTTCATGGTTCTTAATGTAAATCATTTACATTAATCCTCCACTTGATGTATCTTATACACCACCCCACCTCGATCATATCATATATAATCGAATTACCTCTTGTTAATTTGAACATTTCAAATCAACACTAAGAACTGATTCTTAACTTGAATCCCTTGAGCTACCAAGGGGACCTTATGGAATTATAACTCGAAGCTCCAATGGTACATGAATAACTGATTAAACTCTTTAGTCATGGGATCCACCATTCTTAACTGTCAGGCACTCCACTAAAGACCGACAGCTAAACTCTTCTTACTACAGATATATTATGTGTCCATATCAACCAATCAACAGTCTGATAACCCTTCACAGATCGCTCTAAGTACAGCTGGGCCAATAATTGTTATGATCCTATAGTTGCATCTAACTTCTTAAGTACCACTGATCCCTCTAATGAACATAAGTCATAGTCCTACTATGACTGAGTCATCTCTTCCAAAGAGAAGTTGTGGCTACTATGTTCAAGCCACGAAATTAGCCTTTACGGGAGCAATCTATCTACTACCCCTGCTTCGGGGAAGAAGTGAATTCCATCTTTTGTAATTGAGTTCCCAGCTTCCAAATCAGACAAGTCCCCAAAAAGGTAGGCATGTTGGCAATCTAGCCACTCTTACCCATACAAATCAAAGGACCGCCCTCAAAGGCAGGAGTTCCCAAAACACTCAGGATTGAGGTCATGTCACCTATGGTCGTTTAAGTGAGATGTAAGTCTCCAGTATCAATGACGTTATATACAGAGACTAGTCATCTCGTGGTTCGGTCTTATACAAACTCTTTGTATAGGACACCACTGCTCACATGTCTCCACATGAATGGTCAGGATCTACCATCTGTAGTAGCTCACAACACTTATAAACCTTTATAAAGCGGACCCTATCTGTAGTGTCACCAGGATCAGGTATCCCACCTTAATCCTTATACTACAGACCTATTTAGGTTATCACTTAAGGTATGATCCACTTGTGTATCTCATATACATGTTTAAGTTTACATACAATAACCATGGAGCTTTGTTTATTGGATATGAGTAAATTCCAGATAAAATAACTCTTAATTTATTCATAACAATGTGTATAAATTACAAACTACGAGACTCCGGGAGAATTAGGACACCAATCCCAACAATCTCTCACTTATCCTAATGCTTCGGGAGACTAATGTACAATACAAGATAAAGACATGTACAATATACAATAAACTAGGGCATACCCCAATATCATCTCCCACTTACCCTAGACAAGATGTCGCATGTCCCGCAGACCCATACTCTCTACGTGACCCTCGAACACTTTAGCCGTGAGAGCCTTTGTAAACGGATCAGCAACGTTCTACTTCGACGTGATCTTCGTGACTATCACATCACCATGATGCACAATCTCCCTGATCAAGTGGTATTTCTGCTCTATATGCTTGCCCCGACAATGACTCCAAGGTTTCTTCGAATTTTCCACAGCCCCGCTTCTATCACAATAAAGCGTGATAGGCAAATCCATATTTGGAATAACTTCCAAATTTATAAGGAATTTTCTCAGCCAAACAGCCTCCTTAGTAGCTTCATAAGCGGCTACGTATTCAACTTCCATAATGGAGTATGCGATGCATCTTTGCTTTATGCTTCTCCACACTATAGCCCCTCTATTCAGAGTGAACACTGACCACCATGTCGATTTACGAGAATCTCTATCGGTCTAAAAGTCAGAGTTTGTGTATCCTGTAAGGATCAAATCCTTATCTCCATACACGAGTATGTAGTCCTTCATTCTTCGATGATACTTGAGGATTGTCTTGACTGTCGTTCTGTGATCAAATCCTAGATTGGACTGATAACGACTGACAATCCCTACTGCATAGCAAATGTCGGGTCTGGTACACAACATTGCATACATTAAGCTTCCAATAAATGAAGCATAGGGAATCCATCTCATCTCTTCAACTTCTTGAGGTGTCTTAGGACATTGATCCTTAAACAAAACGATTCCATGCCTGAACGTAATAAACCCCTCTTAGAATCTTGCATCCTATACCTTATCAACATTTGATCGATATACGATGCCTGAGACAGGGTTAACCTCTTGTTCTTACGACCCCGAATGATCTAGATCCTTAGAACATACTGCGCCTCACCCAAATCTTTCATTTAGAACTGGGCAGCTGGCCATTTTTTAATATTAGTCAGAAACCCTACATCATTCCCAATGACTAGGATATCATCCATATACAGTACCAGGAAAGCTACTGAGCTGTTGATGATCTCTTGTAAACATAAGGCTTATCAACGTTCTGATCAAAGCCAAACGACTTGACCGTACTATCAAATCTAATGTTTCATGATCTAGATGCTTGTTTCAGCCCATAAATTGACCTATTAAGCTTGCAAACTCTTTGCTCTTGATCTGGAACTACGAGCTTCTCTAATTGAGCCATGTAGATGGTCTTCTCAAGATTACTATTAAGAAAGGCAGTCTTGACGTCCATTTTCCATATCTCATAATCATAAAATGTGGCTATGGACTGGAGTATCCTGATTGACTTGAGCATGACAACAGGTGAGAAAGTTTCCTCATAGTCCACTCCTTCGACCTAGTTATAACCCTTTGCCACAAGTCTAGCCTTAAAGGTTTGCACATTTCTATCTACACCTTGCTTTCGCTTATAGATCCACTTACACCCTATAGGTCTTACCCCATCAGGCGGATCCACAAGCTCCTAGACGTTATTGAAGTACATAGACTCCATTTCCTGGTTCATGGCTTTAATCCAATCATCTTTGTCAACATCTTCCATTGCTTTCTTAAAAGACAATAGATCCTCGACCCCATCATTAGAAATGACGTTATGGGCTTTAGTCAAACACATGTAGCGATCCAGTGGGTTGATAACCCTCCCACTACATCGACAACTCTTGAGTTGGTTGACGAGATGTACCGACATCAACAACTCTTGTTGATCTATCGGCCTATTCAACAAATCTTGTTGAACCCTCAGTAGTCTCATTCTCACTAGAAATCTCAAGTAAAACAAGCTTACTTTATGGCTTATGATTCCTAATGTGGTCTTCTTCCAAGAAGATAGCATTTGTGGAAACAAACACTTACAATCCAACCAGAACAGATTATGCACAATCAGAAATTACAACATGCTACTTAATATGAAGATACAAGAGGTAGAGTATGCAAATCTTTGAAGAACCTTTCTTCAAGTATACCTCGATCGTTCAGCAAATTGTTCAATCAGCACGAACTTCGAACGCAACGATCATAATACGATCTCAACGAACGTCTGAATGAACCACAGTCCTAATCGAGTCCAACTTGATCCTCGAATGGAATTAGAATGGCACCACAATGGTTACCTTGGTATTCTCAATGTGAGAATCCAGGAGTTGTGGGATTTGTATGATTTTGGATTGAGGAAAGTAGGAGGTAGACGATCGAGTAAGTGGGAGATGAATGTTGTCTATTGTATAGACGAAATACTCGATCGTTTAGAAAGTTGAAGCCTATTGTATAGACTTTTCTACTCGATCGTGTAGCAACAATTAAGCGAGTAAATATCGTATAGTAAACTCGTAGCTCGATCGTGTATGCTCTCTATGCTATCTCTTAGTAAAAACTTTTTACTTGATAGCCTTTTTGTGAGATTATTCCAAATGAATCATCAATCTAACTTTGGAAAACCATTTTCCTTTTTATCTCACAGTTACCATAAAACTTCCAATAACCTCCCATTCAATTCAGTTATTAGGGAAAAATAATAATTAATTGTCATATAATTAATATGTTATAAATAAATATAACAACCAACTTATCATATTATATTTATAACCTATAGTTTTAATATTTCATCATATGAAACATATAAACTATAGTTCTTTTTCTATTTTATGGTATTTAATATAAATAATATTTATATTAATTCTTCCAATTAATGTATCTAATATATAATATCAATTATATCACATATAATTGAATTTCCTTTTGTTAATTTGAACACTTCAAATTAAACCATTGAGCTATCAAGGAGACCTCATGGACTTGTAGCTTGAAGCTCTAACGGTATGTGAATAATTAATTAAACTCTTTAATCACGAGATCTACCATCCGTTAAATTTTGGTCACTCTACTAAAGATCGATAACTGTACTCTTCGTACTATATATATATTTTTGGGTCCATATGACCAATCAACAATGCGATGACCCTTCACAAATCGCTCGTAAGTACAACTGGGCCAATTCACCATTTTGCCCTATGTAGTTGCATCTAAATCCTTTAAGTATCACTGATTCCTCTAATGAACAATAAGTCATAGTCCTACTATGACTAAATTCTCTCAGGCCAGGAGAGGGTGTGGCCACTATGTTCAAGATCAGGAATTAGCCCTCAAGGGAGCAATTTATCTACTTACCCCTGCATCGGGGAAAGAGTGAATTCTATCTTGTGTAGCTGAGTTCCCAGCCCCTCAATCAGACGAATCCCTAAAATGGTAGGCTTGTTGAGTTGGCAATTTGGCCACTCTTACCCATATAAATCAAAGGGTCGCCCTCATAGGCAGGAGTTTCCATCTCACTCAGAATTAAGGTCATGTCATCTATGGTCATTTTAGTGAAATGTAAGTCTCAATTATCAACGGTGTTATATAAAGAGACTAATCATCTCATGGTACGCTCTTATACAAACTCTTTATATAGGATACCCTGCTTGCATGTCTCCATATGAATGGTCAGGATCAGACCATTTGTAGCACTTTACAACACTTGTAACATCTACAGGATAAGTCATCCCTCCTTTATCCATTTACTACATACCATTTAGGTTATTACTTAAGGCATGATCCACTTGTATGTCTCACATACATGCTTAAGTTACATGAAATAACCACGGATCTTAGTTTATTCGATTTGGAGTAAATGCTTATAAAATAACATTTATTTTATTAATAACAATATGTGTACAAAATATTTACAAACTACGAGACCACCGGGAGAATTAGGACACCAGTCCCAACAATCTCACACTTGTCCTAATGCCTCGAGAGACTAATGTACAATACAAAAACAGTACAATATACAATAAACTAGGGCATACTCTATGCCCCAATATCATCTCCCACTTGCCTTAGACAAGGTGCCACATGTCCCATAGACCCAGACTCTTCAGATGACCTTCGAACACTTTAGCCATGAGAACCTTTGTAAATGGATCAACAATGTTGTGCTCTAATGAAATCTTCATGACTATCACATTATCGCGATGCACAATCTCCTAATCAAATGATACTTCCGTTCAATATGCTTGCCTCTTCGGTGACCCCGAGGTTCCTTAGAAAGGAATTTGCCACAATCCCGCTCTTATCACAATAGAGAATGATCGGAAAAGACATATTTGGAACAACTTCAAAATCGGTAAGGAACTTCCTAAGCCAAACAACCTCTTTAGCAGCTTCACAAGCGGCTACGTATTCGACTTCCATAGTGGAGTCCACGATGCATCCCTGCTTGATGCTTCACCAAACTGTAGCCCTTCCATTCAAAGTGAACACTGACCCTGATGTCGATTTTCGAGAATCTCTATCAGTCTAAAAGTCAGAGACTGTGTATCCTATAAGGATCAAATCTTTATCTCCATACATAAGCATATTGTCTCTCGTTCTTCGAAGATACTTGAGGATCATTTTGACCGCTGTCCAATGATATAATTTTGGATTGGACTGATATCGACTGACAATCCCTATTGTATAGCAAATGTCAGGTATAGTACATAACATTGCATACATGAGGCTACCAACAGTCGATGCATAGGGAATCCATCTCATTTCCTCAACCTCTTGAGGTGTCTTAGGGCACTGCTTCTTAGACAAAATAATTCCATGCTTGAAGGGTAATAAACCCCTCTTGGAATTCTGCATCGAGTACCTGATAACCATTTTGTCAATATACGATACTTGAGACAAGGCCAACCTTTTGTTCTTACGATCCCTGATGATCTGAATCCCTAGAACAAATTGCGCCTCTCTCAAATCTTTCATTTGGAATTGGGTGGCTAGCCATTTCTTAATTTCAGTCAGAAAACCTACACCATTCCCAATTAGTAGGATATTATCCACATACATGTTGGGTTTTATGTCCTAAAACTCGCAGTTTGTAAAATGATAAACATTTTTCTATAATCAATATATTTATTATTGATTTCATAAATTGTATGAAAGTCTAAATCCAATAAACTAAGACCCATGACTATTGTATGAGTACTTAAACTTTATGTGGAGACATAAGAATGAATTAGGTTTGAGTAAATAGTCAAAATGATCTATGGTACATGAATAAGGTTGGGTACCTTATTCTGGTAACACCATTGGATGCGACCTACTCTGTAGTTGTTACAAAGAGTTGTAAAGTGCTACATATAATGTGATCCTAATTCGTACATATTATGACATGAGGAGTGGGGGTGTCCTATGCAACGAGTTTGCATAAGATCAGGAACAGGAAATAAGTCACTCTTACTTTATAACCCTGTTTACTGTATAAGACTGACTATTTCACCTAGATGACCTAGGTAACTCGATCTTAATTCTGAGCTAACTATGAACTCCTGTTTATTCGAGATTGCCCTTAAATTTTCATAGGTGAGGGTTAGCTCAACAGCGCCGGCTCAATAAGATTCCCATTTCAGGAGTAAGACTGAAAAGATAGCTGGAGACATAGGGTGCAAGACGGAGTTCATGCCTACCTGATTTAGGGATAGGATAAAGGATGTTCTCTTAAGTACTGAATTCAGGTCTTGAACAAGGGGCCCCACCCTCTCACTGGGCTGAGAGAGTTTGGTTTAGTGATTGGATCACAAGCCAATTGTTCATTAGAGGATTAATAGGGACTTGAGGAATAAGACGTAATCTCGGGGGTAAAACAGGTATTTGACCCCCACCGTTATTATGAACAACCTGTGAAGGATCGACTTGCTAATTCTGGTTAAATCATGTGGACATAATATATCTACAGTGAGAGGAGTACAACTATGGGCTTTAGTAGAGTGACCCATTAGTTAACGAATGGGGATTAATTTGGTCTAATGAGTTTAGCCAATTAATCTTGGATCGTTGGAGCTCATGACTTGTAGGTCTGTGAGGTCCCCCTACTAGCTCGTAACGGACTAGCTCTAGAATAGCATGATAAGTTAATTTGAAACGTTCAAATTAGTATTAAGGGAACAAATAATTATATGAGATATAATTACATGTTTAATTTGAGAATTAAACGAAATAGGAGAATTTATATATTTAAATATGATTTAAATATATAAAGATGGATATGTGTAAAAATTAATTTATGAAATTAATTTCATTTTTCAATTTTTAAAATCAAAATGGATTTTGGAAATATCATTTTTGATTTTATGATAAAATTGGAAATTTAGAATTGTAAAACATAAAAATGGAAAAATCATGTTTTCCATGATCTATTTCCTAGTTTCTCACACAAAAGCATTCATCTTTGCCTTGTCTTACTCCAAGCATGAGTTGTAACTCATGCAACTCTTTCCCCCTTGCATGTTGATCTGCAATATAATGAAGAGTTTGGAGTGAAATTCGGGCATGAAATCTATAGAGAATTTTAGAGAAAATTTGGGTTGAAGAAAGGGTTTTTCAACAAGATTGCTGCTGTGAGCTATTCTTTTTCATCCCTTGATTCAAGCTTGTATTAAGTCCTACAAATCAATCTAGAACTCCAAGAGAATAGTGGGAAAGATCCTGAGGGGGTCTGCAATAAGATTCGGAGGAGATAGAAACTAGAGAAGGAGCTTTAAAGAAGTTCTACAAGAGGTATGTCTTGAAACTCACTTGTTTTCTACAAGAGCATGCTTTATATTTTTCCAAAATTAGTGAATTAGAGTGCTTAGATGATTTTTATGCTTCCGCTGTTGCTGATACATTCCTACAATACAACACTAGGAAAGCTACTGAGTTGTTGATGATTTTCTTGTAGACACAAGGCTCATCAACATTCTGATCAAAACCAAATAATTTAATCGCACTATCAAATCGAATGTTTCAAGATCTAGATGCTTGTTTCAACACATAAATGGACCTACTAAGCTTGCAAACCTTTTGCTCTTGATCTAGAACAATGAATCCCTCTAGTTAAGCCATGTAGATGGTCTCCTCAAGATTACCATTCAGAAAGGCACTCTTGACGTCCACTTTCCATATCTCATAATCATAAAATGTCACTATGGACAGGAGAATCCCGATGACTTCAATATGACAACAGGTGAGAAAGTTTCCTCATAGTCCACTCCCTCGACCTGGGTATAACCCTTTGCTACGAGTCTAGCCTTAAAGGTCTGCACCTTTCTATCTACAGTTTTTTTTCTCTTGTAGATCAATTTACACCCTATAGGTTTTACCCCATCAGGCTCATCCACAAGTTCCTAAATAGAATTGAAGTACATAGACTCTATTTCCTGATTTATGGAAATAATCCACTCATTTTTGTCAACATCCTCCATTGCTTGCTTATAAGACAATGAATCGTCAACTCCATCATCAGATATGATGTTTTGGGCTTCAGTCCAACCCATGTAGCATTCTGGTCGGTTCGCAACCCTTCTACTACGTCGAGACAGTCTCAACTCTTGAGATGGTTAACTAGATAAACTGACATCAACAACTCTTGTTGATTTATCAGCTTGTTCAACAACTCTTGTTGAACTTTCAGTAGTCTCATTAGAAATCTCATTTTAAACAAGCTTACTTCATGGCTTATGATCCCTTATGTGGTCTTCTTCCAAAAAGATAACATTTATCGACAGAAACATATTGTTCTTATTTGGATCATAGAAGTATCCACCCCTCGTTTCTTTTTGGTAGCCTACAAATAGGCAAACTTTCGAATGAGGTTCCAACCTTTTAGGGTTAGCCTTTAACACATGGGTAAACATCCTTAAATCCTGAAATGGCATAAACTACCTTTACAGCCTCTCCATAGCTCAAAAGGTGTGTTTCAGATACACTCTTTGAGGGAACATTGTTCAAAATATAGACTGCAGTCTCCACTGCAAATCCCCAAAACGAGCCTGGAAGATAAACATAACTCATCATAAACCGAACCATGTCCAATAGGGTTCTATTTCTCCTTTCTGATACACCATTCTGCTGAGGTGTACCTGGGGCCGAAAGTTGGGACGTGATTCCATGTTCTATCTTATAGTTCTGGAATTCTAAGTCCATATACTCTCCACCACGATCAGATCGTAGTGTTTTTATCTTCTTATCTAACAAGTTTTCAACTTCAACCTTATACTCTTTGAACTTTTCAAGAGCGTCAAACTTATGTTGCATTAGGTATAGATACCCATATCTTGAATAATCATCTATGAAAGAGATGAAATATTCATACCCACCTCGAGCTCTAACACTCATCGAACCACAGAGGTTTGAATGTATAAGCTTCAATGTTTCCTTGGCTCTATAACCTTTTCCAGTAAAAAGTTGTTTGGTCATTTTGCCGTCAAGGCATGATTCACATACCAGCAAAGAGTTTTCTTCTAAACTATTTAGAAATTCACATTTCACCAACTTCTCAATCCAGGCATGATTCACATACCAGCAAATAGTTTTCTTCTAAACTATTTAGAAGTTCACATTTCATCAACTTCTCAATCCTATTGAGGCTGATGTGACCTAACCTTAGATGCCAAAGATGGGTGTTTTCCTTAGGAGAAACCTTTGGTCTTTTTGTAGTTGTTGCTATTTTGAACATTTCAGTATTAAGCAAGGCTTTTATGACTAACGGTCTTAGTACATATAAGTTATTTTCCATTGAACCAAAACCAATCTCCATACCATTCTTAAAAATAAACACTTTATTCTCAGAAAAGGAGATGGAATATCCTTCTTCAGTCAGACAAGAAACTGAAATTAAGTTTCCTTGATATAAGGAACTACATAAACATTATCCAGTAACAGATAACATTTCTTGTCCAAAAATAACTTTAGCCTACCTATAGCAACAACTGAAATAACCTTACCAGTACCAACTTGAAGAGTCAACTCTCCATCTTCCTACTTTTTCCAGGAACTAAATCCTTGGTAGGAAGAACTTATGTGATTAGTAGCACCTAGATCAAATATCCAGACAGAATCATCATCATCTACTAAACACGTCTCCAAGACAAATAAATCACATTTACTGTCTTTAGGCTTCTTCCTCTTCTGAAGAGCAGTGGGATCAATATCAAAACCTATATATGTTGGGATTGGTGTCCTAATTCTCTCGGAGTCTCGTTGTTTTGTAAAGCTACACATTGTTTAATGAATAACATAAGTGTTATTTAATTCTGGCATTTACTCATATCCAATAAACAAAGCTCCTTGGTTATTTTATGTGAACTAAGCATGTATATGTGATATACAAGTGGATCATGCATTAAGTGATAACCTAAATAGGTCTATAGTATAAGAATTAAGGTGGGATACCTAATTCTAGTGACACTACAGATACGGTCCGCTTTGTAGAAGTTTGCAATTGTTGTAAACTACTACAGATGTTAGATCCTAACCATTCATGTGGAGACGTGCGAGCAGGGGTGTCCTATTCAAAGAGTTTGTATAAGACCTAGACCACAAGATGGCTAGACTCTGTATATAACGCCGTTGATACTAGAGACTTGCATCTCACCTAAACGACCATAGATGACACGACCTAAATCCTGAGTGTTTTGGGAACTCCTGCCTGATCAACATGCCTACCTTTTTGGGGACTTATCTGATCTGGGAGCTGGGAACTCAATCCACAAGATGAAATTCACTTCTTTCTTGAAGCAGGGATAAATAGAGAGATTGCTCCCTTAAGGGCTGATTCTGGTGCTTGAACATAGTGGCCACAACTTCTCTTTGGAATATAAGACTCACTTATGTTCATTAGAGGGATTAAGGGTACTTAAGGGGACAGATGTAACTATAGGGGCATAATAGTTATTGGCCCAACTGTATTTACGAGCGATCTGTGAAGGGTTGTCACACTTTTGATTGGTTAAGATGAACACATAATATATATGTGGTAAGAAGAGTTCAGCTATAAGTCTTTAGTGGAGTGCCTGACAGTTAACATATGGTGGATCCCGTGACTAAAGAGTTTAGTCAGTTATTCACATACCGTTGGAGTTTCAAGCTACAGGTTCATAAGGTCCCCTTGGTAGCTTAATGGATTCAATTGAGGATCAGTTCTTGGTGTTGATTTGAAATGTTCAAATTGACAAAAGGTATTTTAATTATATATGATATAATCGGTATAATGTACGAGATACATCTAGTGGATGATTAATGTAAATGAGATTTACATTAAGTACCATGGAATAGAAAAAGAGCTATGGTTTATATGTTTCATAAGATGAGATATTAAAACTATAGGTTATAAATATAGTATGATAATTTGGTTATCATTTATATTTATAATAATATTAATTATTGGATAATTAATTCTTTTTCTTTAATAACCAATTGAGTGGGTGGTTATTGGTGATTCATGGTAACCATGAGTTAAAATGAAAATTGTTTTCCTAATTTTAGTAAGTTTTTATGAAAAGTAATTTTGAGTTTTTTCTCTCAGCAAAAAGAAACTCACGGCGCTTGTCAAATAAATACCGATTTACTAAGCGACAGCATGTTTTAGTAAACGATCGTGTAGTAATTTGTAGGCAACAGACACTAAGCTATGCGATGAGCTAAATGATCGCTTAGCTTTATCTAAACGATTGGGCATCGACCTATGCGATAGGTTTCTGTCTTCTCCCACTTGCCCAATTATGTGCACGATTGTTTGTTCCTCCTTCATATGCCTCATTCCAAGTCCGAACAGAGCCCACCCTCTGGATTCTCACACCGAGAATATCAAGGTAATCTTCTTGGTGGTGTCATACTCAACTCGGCACCATCAAGGTTCTGTGGAGGTCGTTCGTGTTGTTGGGGAGTTCGTGACTGGGGCAATCGCTGAAGACGAGTGGGAAGTGTTCGTGCAGTGTTACGATCATGGTGTTCGAGCGTTCAAGGTTGCTTTGTTCGAGCATTCGTGAGCAAGGAGTGTGGAGATGAGTCTACAAAAGTTTGTAGTTGTTCTCTTTGTTCATTTGATTGTTCATGCTATAATTTCTATATTGATTGTATAACCGCATGTTTCTTTTTCGACTGTAATTTGTAATGTTCATTCATGATTGTAATTTGGAATGATCTATTTTCTGCTGCTCATGGAAATCTTGAGTTCGATTTTCTTCAATTGGTATCAGAGCTAGGTTTTTTTGATATTCCAAATTATAACTCTGTTGTGAACTCAATTTTACAGTCGTGGTGGGTTTCTGCATTTGTGGTTAATCATTTTTTGCATTTGTGGTTGAGTTGATGAATGTTTCGGGTTTAATTGCTTTTTGTCCAAGCTTTCTATATTACAAAGTGTTAATTTGAAAGGGCCCCTGTGCTTTTTTTGGCGAAATTAACTTTGCAATTGAGTCTGTAATTCAAAGAGTTTCAGTTAGTCGAGTCGTTCGTGATGAAGCTTCAAAGCATGGTGATGCGGTTCTCAACGAAGAAGAAGACCAAGTGTTGGTTGTATCGTGTAGGCTCAGGTAAACAATCGTTGGGATTTCACTAAGCGATCGTTTAGATTTTTCTAACGATCGTGTAGTATTTACTAAACGTTCGTTTAGCTAATGTTAAGCGATGGGGTAAATCGTTCACTCTATCGTGTAGCGTTGGTTGCTCGATCGCATAGGCGTTGGAGGTAGACGATCGTAGTGGGAGCATGTGATGCTCGTCGTTTAGTAAAAGGTGCGCACTAGGTGATCATATAGTTAGCAAGCTTCACCGCTTAGTAACTACTTACACGATCGCGCATATGCGATACGAAGGCGCTAGCTAAGTTATC
This sequence comes from Benincasa hispida, assembly GCF_027475165.1. Taxonomy (NCBI): domain Eukaryota; kingdom Viridiplantae; phylum Streptophyta; class Magnoliopsida; order Cucurbitales; family Cucurbitaceae; genus Benincasa; species Benincasa hispida. The sequence goes on from NC_143481.1 coordinate 7,790,168, forward strand.
ACTTAGGTGATGGTGCTTCACGACATCGTAGTCATTTAGACGATCGCGGAAGGCGGGTGTTGTGCGGAGCGCGCTAAGCGATTGTATACCTCAAGCTTCATCACTTAGTAAAGGTACGCGATCGTGTAGTAATAGCTAAACGATCGTTTAGATTTTTCTAAACAATCGTGTATTAAATGCTAAACGATCGTTTAACTCTGAGAGCGCTGGTAAGCAATAGAGCAAAGCATTTGTTTTGTTGTGTAGACGATCGGGAGGAGCTTAGTACACGATGGTTGGAGACGCCATGCTTTGCCCGAGTGGTTCAAGACCCAGTTCACCTGTTTGAACCGGAGACTCCTTGTCATTGTAATAGTTAGCTTTCCTTTTGTGATTTTAAGGCAATTTTACCCGGTTCATTAACATTGGTTTATTATACAGGTGATGTATGGTTCTTATATACCAAAGTGTTTGACATATAGTTCAAAACCCACTTTAGTTGTGCAATTATTCATGCATCATGTATTATAAATTTTATAATCGAGCAAAAAGAAATTACTTGAAAGCATGCACATGCATCATGAAATATACGAGTTATATTTTGCATGCAGTGAGCATTATCATGCATCATCCTTTTATTATAAGTGTTATAGTCTAAGGGAGAATGGCAACATATTTTGCTTGTTTCATTGTTGTTTGTATAAGTATTATATAAAAGAAGTAGCAATGAATGAACAATGCATTGAGCATGACAATTAGTCTGTTTATAAGCATTATGAATGCTTTGCATGTGTTAGCTTCGCATTGTTGTTGGTTTTCGTTTATAAGTGTTATAAAGGAAATTAGACCTAAAATCACTAATTAAGAGTTGCATACGAATTTAGGGTGAACTCAAGTTTTTAAAAGAGTTTTAAAATTAGAATGAGATAGACCTAAGTTCAAGTGGTTCTAAAGAGTTTAGCAACCTAGATTAATCTTTTAAAATCAGTTTAATAGGATTAAATTGGTTAGAATAAAAGATTAAATTTGTTGAAACCTATCTATAAGGGGCCTTTTATCTAAGGCGGGTTTTAGCTAGGCTAGGGTTCTTAAGTTGACAGAAACGCAACACCTTTACCTGGGAACCTACTTGGAAAGGTGAATTAGATAGATTTTCAACAAGCATGCGACGTTTTGGTCAAAGATTCCATTAAAGAGTTTAATGGATAATGATCAAAAGTTGTTTAACTATCCAAGGTAAAAGTTACTCATGGGAAAACCTAAAAGTCACTTAGTTAAAATCCTTAGCCGTATTTTTTCTAAGTAAGCTAAACCCTAAGTTATAAAATACTTAGTGGGAGTAAGAGACATACTCGTTTTGGGGTCATAAAGTGGCAAACGACCTCGATCCCACTACTCTCCAAAAAAGAAGACAATATAGTAAATTTGATTTATTGGTCTTGGAGACATGTTTGGTAGAGAATGATGATTCTACCTGGATCCTTGATTCAGATGCTACCAATCATGTCAATTCCTCTTACCAAGGATTCAGTTCTTGGCAAACGTTGCCATATGGAGAGATGACTCTTCGAGTCTGTACTGGTGAGGTTGTTTCAGCTATTGTTGTAGGTAGGCTGAAGTTATTTGTTGACAAAAAACATTATCTGTTACTGGATAATGTTTTTGTAGTTCCTCATATTAAGAGGAACTTAATCTTGGTTTCTTGTCTCATTGAACAAGGCTATACCGTCTCCTTTTCTGAGAATAAAGTATTTATTTTCAAGAATGGAATGGAGATTGATTCTGGTTCAATGGAAAATAACTTATATGTACTAAGGCTGTTAGTCATAAAAGCCTTGTTAACACTGAAATGTTCAGTGTGACAACAATAGCTAAAAGGCCAAAGGTTTCTCCTAAGGAAAATGCCCATCTTTGGCATCTTAGGTTAGGCCACATCAACCTCAATAGAATTGAGAAGTCGGTGAAAAATGGACTTCTAAAGAGTTTAAAAGAAAACTCCTTGTCAGTATATGAATCATGCCTTGAAGGCAAGTTGGCCAAACGACCTTTTACTGGAAAAGGTTACAGAGCCAACGAAGCCTTGGAGCTTGAACATTCAGACCTCTGTGGTCCGATGAATGTTAGAGCTCGGGGTGGGTATGAATATTTCATCTTTTTCATAGATGATTATTCAAAATTTGGATATCTCTTCCTAATGCAACGTAAGTCTGAAGCCCTTGACATGTTCAAGGAGTATAAGGCTGAAGTTGAAAACTTGTTAAGTAATAAGATAAAAACACTACGATTTGATCGTGGTGAAGAGTATATGGACCTCCAATTCCAGAACTATTTGATAGAACATGGGATTGCATCCTAACTCTTGGCTTCTGGTACACCTTGACAAAATGGTGTATCAGAAAGGAGAATTAGGACCTTGTTGAACGGTTCGGTCTATGATGAGTTATACTCATCTTTCATACTCGTTTTGGGGTTATAAAGTGGAGATTGCATGTTATATCCCGAATAACGTTCCCTCGAAAAGTGTTTCTGAAACACCTTTTGAGTTATGGAGAGGCCGTAAAGTAAGTTTATGCCACTTCAGGATTTGGGACTGTCCAACAAATGTGCTAGCAACTAACCCAAAGAAGTTGGAACCGCATTCGAAGGTTTGCCTCTTTGTAGGCTACCCCAAGGAAACGAGAGGTGGGTACTTCTATGATCCAAGTGAAAACAAAGTGTTTGTTTCCACAAATGCTATCTTCTAGGAAGAAGACCACATGAGGGATCGTAAGCCACGAAGTAAGCTCGTTTTACGTAAGATCTCAAATGAGACTAAGGCTGCTGAGGGTTCAACAAGAGTTGTTGAACAACCCGACAGATCAACAAGAATTGTTGAGGTTGGAACGTATAGTCAACCAGCTCAAGAGTTTAGACTACCTCAATGTAGTGGGAGGGTTATGAATCCACCGGATCGCTACATGGGTTTGACTGAAGCCCAAAACGTCATTACAAATGATGGGGTCGAGGATCCGTTGTCTTTTAAGAAAGCAATGGAGGATATTGACAAAGATGAATGGGTTAAGGCCATGAACTAAGAAATGGAGTCTATGTACTTCAATAACGTCTGGGAGCTTGTTGATCTACCTGATGGGGTAAGACCTATTGGGTGTAAGTGGATATATAAGCGAAAGAGAGGTGTAGATGGAAAGGTGCAAACCTTTAAGGTTAGACTCGTGGCAAAGGGTTATACCCAGGTCGAGAGAGTTGACTATGAGGAAACTTTCTCATCTGTTGTCATGCTGGAGTTTATCAGGATTCTCCTATCCATAACCACATTTTTTTATTATAAAATATGGCAAATGGACATCAAGACTACCTTTCTTAATGGTAATCTTGAGGAGACCATCTATATGACTCAACCCGAGGGGTTCATAGTTCCAGATCAAGAGCAAAGAGTTTACAAGATTAATAGGTCCATTTATGGGCTGAAACAAGCATCTAGATCTTGGAACATCAGATTTGACACTGCTGTCAAGTCATTTGGCTTTTATTAGAATGTTGATGAGCCTTGTGTTTACAAGAAGATCATCAACAACTTAGTAGCTTTCCTAGTACTGTATGTGAATGATATCCTACTCATTGGGAATGATGTAGGGTATCTGACTAATATTAAGAATTAGCTAGCTATCCAGTTCCAAATGAAAGATTTGGGTGAGGCACAGTATGTTCTAGGGATCCAAATTATTCGGGATCGCAAGAACAAATGGTTAACCCTGTCTCAAGCATCATACATTGATCAAATGTGTATCAGGTACAGGATGTAGGATTCCAAGAGGGGTTTATTACTCTTCAGGCATGGAATCGTTCTATATAAGGATAAATGTCTGAAGACACCTCAAGAGGTCGAGAAGATGAGACGGATTCTCTATGCTTCTGTTGTAGGAAGCTTGATGTATGCAATGTTGTGTACCAGACCCGACATTTGCTATGTAGTAGGGATTGTCAGTCGATATCAGTCAAATCTAGGATTTGATCACTGGACAACGGTCAAGACAATCCTCAAGTATCTTCGAAGAACGAGGGACTACATGCTCATGTATGGAGATAAGGATCTGATCCTTACAGGATACACAAACTCTGACTTTCAGACCGATCGAGATTCTCGCAAATCAACATCAGGGTCAGTGTTTACTCTGAATGTGGGGGTTGTAATCTGGCGAAGCATCAAACAACGATGCATCCGGATTCCACTATGGAAGCCGAATACGTAGCGTCTTGTAAAGCTAAGAAGGCTCTGTTGGCTGAGGAAGTTCCTTTCAGATTTGGAAGTTGATCCAAATATGGATTTGCCTATCACACTGTATTGTGATAGCAGCGGGGCTGTGGCAAATTCGAAGGAACCTCGGAGTCATCATCGGGGTAAGCACATAGAATAGAAATATCATCTAATTAGGGAGATTGTGCATTGTGGTGATGTGATTAAGATCGCATCGGAGCACAATGTTGCCGATCCCTTTACAAAGGCCCTCACGGCTAAAGTGTTCGAGGGTCACCTGGAGAGTCTGGGTCTGCGAGACATGCGACATCTTGTCTAGGGCATGTGGGAGATGATACTGGGTTATGCCCTAGTTTATTGCATATTGTACATTTTTATATTGTATTGTACATTAGTCTCCCGAATCATTAGAACAAGTGGGAGATTGTTTGGATTGGTGTCCTAATTCTCCCGGAGTCTCGTTGTTTTGTAAAGTTACACATTGTTTAATGAATAAGTATTATTTAATTTTGGCATTTACTCATATCCAATAAACAAAGCTCCTTGGTTATATTATGTGAACTTAAGCATGTATATGTGATACACAAGTGGATCATGCCTTATGTGATAACCTAAATAGGCCTGTAGTATAAGAATTAAGGTGGGATATCTTATTCTGGTGACACTACGGATACGACCCGCTTTGTAGAGATTTGCAAGTGTTGTAAACTACTACAGATGGTAGATCCTAACCATTCATGTGGAGATGTGTGAGCGGGGGTGTCCTATACAAAGAGTTTGTATAAGACCTAGACCACGAGATGACTAGACTCTGTATATAATGTCGTTGATACTAGAGACTTGCATCTCACCTAAACGACCATAGATGACACGAACTCAATCTTGATTATTTTGGGAACTCTTACCTTTGAGGGCGGTCCTTTGATTAGTATGGATGAGAGTGGCCAGATTTCCAACTCAACATGCCTACCTTTTTAGGGATTTGTCTGATCTAGGAGCTGGAAACTCAATCCACAAGATGGAATTCACTCCTTTCTTGAAGCAGGGATAAGTAGAGAGATTGCTCCCTTAAGGGCTGATTCCGGGGCTTGAACATAGTGGCCAAAACTTCTCTTTGGAAGAGAAAACTCAGTCATAGTAGGACTATGACTTATGTTCATGAGAGGAATCGGTGGTACTTAAGGAGACAGATGTAACTACAAGGACATAATAGTTATTGGCCCAGCTGTACTTACAAGCGATATGTAAAGGGTTGTCGCACTTCTGATTGGTTAAGATGGATATATAATATATCTGTGATAAGAAGAGTTCAACTGTCAGTCTTTAGTGGAGTGTCTGGCAGTTAACGGATGGTGGATCACGTGACTAAAGAGTTTAGTCAGTTATTCACTTACCTTTGGAGCTTCGAGCTACAGGTTCATAAGGTCCTCTTGGTAGCTCAATGGATTTAATTGAGGATCAGTTCTCGGTGTTGATTTGAAATATTCAAATTGACAAGAGGTATTTAAATTATATATGATATAATCGGTATGATGTATGAGATACATCTAGTGGAGGATTGATGTAAATGAGATTTACATTAAGTACCATGGAATAGAAAAAGAGCTATGGTTTATATGTTTCATGAGATGAAATATTAAAACTATAGGTTATAAATATAGTATGATAAGTTGGTTATTATTATATTTATAATAATATTACTTATTGGATAATTAATTCTTTTTCTTTAATAACCAATTGAGTGGGTGGTTATTAGTGATTTATGGTATCTGTGAGTTAAAAGAATTTTTTTTTCCTAATTTTAGTAAGATTTTATGAAAAGTAATTTTCAGTTTTTTCTCTCGGCAAAAAGAAACTCACAGCGCTTGTCAAGTAAATACCTATTTACTAAGCAACAATGTGTTTTAGTACATGATTGTGTAGTGTTTTGTAGGCGTTGGACACTAAGCTATGCGATGAGCTAAATGATCGCTAGCTTTAGCTAGACGGTCGCTTAGCTTTAGCTAAATGATTTATCGACCTATGCGATAGGTTTCTGTCTTCTCCCACTTGCCCAATCGTGTACACGATTGTTCGTTCCTCCTTCATCTGCCTTATTCCAAGTCTGAACAGAGCCCACCCTCTAGATTCTCACACCGAGAATACCAAGGCAACCTTCTTAGTGGTGTCATACTCAACTCGAAACCATCGAGGTTCTGTGGAGGCCATTCGTGTTTCTAGGGAGTTCGTGATCGAGGCGATCGCTAAGGAAAAGCGCGAAGTGTTCGTACAGTGTTGGGGTCGTGGTGTTCGAGCGTTCGAGGTTGCTGTGTTTGAGCGTTCGTGAGCAAGGAGCGTGGAGACGAGCCTACAAAAGTTCGTAGTTGTTCATTTGATTGTTCATGCTGTAATTTTTGTATTGATTGTATAACCGCATGTTTCTGTTTCGATTGTAATTTGTAATGTTTATTCATGATTGTAATTTGGAATGATCTATTTTTCGTTGCTCATGAAAATCTCGAGTTCGATTTCCTTCAATATAGGCTCTAAGTTCTATGTCAGAGAATAATTCTCGTCGATGAACTTCTTCATAGTCAGCAACAATTCCTTTCTCTTTTACTCGCTTGACATTCAAGAAAGACTAAAGATTATTTTTGGAATTGACACTATTGGTTTCTTTGTCATCCATCCCTTTTTGCTCAAAAGTGAGTACTAACGTTCAAACAATTCTTGCAACGAGTCCATGATCTTACGTGCAATGACCATGTTCTCAACCCTTTTGGCCAATGCATCAGGTATGCTAGCCAAAATGTGAAGTCGGGCCATCGAATTAGCCTTCTTCCATACCTCATATGCATTACGAACATTTGTTCGTGCATCAAGATTTGGGACTTGAGGACACTCCTCAACTATGACAAACTCGAGGTCGTTTACCACGAAATATGTTTTAAGAGACTCTTTCCAATGTATGTAATCGGTCAAATTATAAGAGGCAACTAACGGAAAATCATTCAATGACATGTTGCTGAAAAAACAAACATATTGATCTACATTAGATTTTAGCAAATACTCTTTAAAACAAAGTCCAAGCTGGTTTAGCAAAAACTAAATGAACCCCATGTGACATCTAGTTTTGCAATGATGCTTCAGTGGTTTAGGACAAAAGCCACCAAAGGGTAGTCAATTTATCCCTTATCTGAATTGAGACATTTTCAACTAGTCATTACACCAGAACAACTCTTGTTCCTATAATGACTAGCCATCATTGATTCGGTCAAGAAATCATTAACTTGCTTAATAATTTCTCATAAGTGTGACCCTTCATTTTAGATCCTAGAGTTTCGCCCCAAGCAGCCAATTCGAAGGGAAAAATCCGATTAGGGCAAAAACTAAAGTGACCCTATCCATTTATGGAGTTCACCTTGATATTGACCAACCACACAAACCAACCAAAGGGGGACCTTCCAAGGCGCCACGAGGCCGTGCAAAAAGATCTCACGGTGCAAATCAATGAAGGAGACCACATGACATATTGACACACATCCTTCATACACTTACTATAAATACTCTCTCCATTCACCTTGATATTGACTCATGCAAACACCATCCGATGGGGGATGCTTTCAGGGCACCACGAGGCCAAGCATGAATTTCATGGTGTGAACATTAAGGGAGAAACGTAAGTGGAATTGACATTGTTGGGATTGGTGTTCTAATTCTCTCGGAGTGTCGTAGTTTGTAAACTTTTGTACACATTGTTATTAATAAAATAAGAGTTATTTTTTTTTTTGTATTTACTCATATCCAATAAACAAAGATCCGTGGTTATTATATGTAAATTTAAGCATGTATATGAGATATACAAGTGAATCATGCCTTAAGTAATAACCTAAAAAGGTTTGTAGTATACGGATTAAGGAGGGATACGTTATGCTAGTGACACCATGGATACGACCTGCTTTGTAGAGGCTTACAAGTGTTGTGAACTACTACAGATGGTATGATCCTGACCATTCATGTAGAGACATGCAAGTGGGGGTGTCCTATACAAGAGTTTGTATAAGACCGAACCACGAGATGACTAGTCACTTTATATAACACCGTTGATACTTCAGACTTACATCTCACTTAAACAACCATAGGTGACATGACCTTAATTCTGAATGTTTTGGGAACTCTTGCCTTTGAAGGTGATAATTTGATTAGTATGGGTGTGAGTGGCTAGATTGCCAACTCAACAAGCCTATCTTTTTGGGGATTTGTCTGATTGGGGAGTTGAAAACTCAGTTACACAAGATAAAATTCACTTCTTCCCTGAAGCAGGGGTAAGTAGATAGAATGCTCCCTTAAAGGTTGATTTCGAGTCTCTAACATAGTGGCCACATCCTTTCTTTGGAAGAGAGGACTCAGTCAGAGTAGAACTATGACTTATGTTCAATAGAGGAATCAGTGGTACTTAAGAAGTTAGATTTAACTACATGGGCAAAACTGTAAATTAGCCCAGCTGTATTTACAAGCAATCTGTGAAAGGTTATTGCACTGTTGATTGGTTAATATGGTCACAGAAATAAATCTGTAGTAAGGAGAATGTAGTTGTCGATTTTTAGTGGAGTGCCAGCAGTTAACAGATGATGGATCCCGTGACTAAAGAGTTTAGTTAGTTATTCACGTACCGTTAGAGCTTCAAGCTACAGGTTCATAAGGTCTTATTGGTAGCTCAATGGATTCAAGTTGAGAATTAGTTCTTGGGGTTAGTTTGAAGTGTTCAAATTAACAAGAGGAAATTCAATTATATATGATATAAATGGTGTGATGTATGAGATAAATCAAGTGGAGGATTAATGTAAATATGATTTACATTAGATACCATAAAATAGAAAAAGAACTATGGTTTGTATGTTTCATGAGATGAAATATCAAAACTATATGTTATAAATATAATATGGTAAGTTGGTTATCATATTTATTTATAATATATTAGTTATTTGATAATTATATCTTTTTCTCTAATAACTGATTGAGTGGGAGGTTATTATTGGTTTTATGGTAACTGTGAGATAAAAAGGAAAATGGTTTTCCTAATTTTAAAAAAATTACTTGATTCAGAAAGTTTTTCACAGACAAGTTATCAAGTGAAAGTGTTTCACTAAGCGATAGTGTGCAGAGACTAAACAATCGTGGAGCTTTGACTATACAATAGTTCATCAGCTGATCATAGCTAAACGATCACGTGGCTAAGTCTATACGATAGACTGCCATTTACTACACGATCGAGCACATCGTCTATACGATAGACACTTTTTATCTCCGACTTGCTTGATCGTCTACACGATTGGTGTCCTCCAGTCTCTTTCTCAAGCCAAGATCATACAGAGCCCACAACTCCTGGATTCTCACATCGATAATACCAAGGTAACCATTGTGGTGGTGTCCTCACTAAACTCGATTGGTTTCGAGGAGTCATTGGTCGTTCATTGTGTTCGTGCTGCGCACCGGTCGTTGCATTCGAGTATTGTTGGTCTTGGACACTTGGAGATTGATCGAGGGATTCGTGAAGAATGTTTCTTCAAAGGTATGCATACTTTATCCCTTGATACTCTTATAAGCATGTTGTAATTTCTAGTTTTGCATGACCCGTTAGTTTCTATTCTTGTACTGTAATTATTTATGTTCAACTCGAATGGAATTTGGAACGATCCTTCCGCTGCTCATGAAAATCCTCATGCTTGATTTCTTTCAGACATATCATATATATCTTTTCCTCCCACTGAGTATTTTAAAACCTAGGGTTTAGTTTACTTAGAAAAAACATGGCTAATGATTTAACTAAGTGATTTTTAAGGTTTGCCCAAAAGTAACTCTTACTTTGGAAAGTAGAACAACTTTTGATCACCATTCATTAAACACTTTAACGAAGTCTTTGATCAACTGTTGCATGCTTGTAGCAAATCTATCTAATTCACCATTCCAGGTAGGTTCCTAGGTAAGGGTGTTCCATTTCCGTTAGCTTAAATATCCCAGCCTAGCCAGAACTAGTCTTAGACAAAAGGTCCCTTATAGATAGATTTATTACAAATTTAATCTTTTATTCAAATCAATTTAATCCTATTAAACCGATTCAAAAGATTAAACTTAGGTATCTAATCTCATTAGAACCATGAACTTAGGTCTATCTCAATCAAATTTTAAAACCCTTTTAAAACATGATTTTACCTAAGTTCGCATGCAACCCTTTCTTATTGATTTTAGTTCTAATTTCCATTACAACTCTTATAAAAGAAAACAACTAAAACCATCCACAATACGGAGCAACACATACAAGGTATTCATAACTCTTATAAATAAGCCTAAGTGTCATGTTCCATGCATTGTTCATTCATTACTACTTTTATATAACACATATAACAAAGTTATGAACCAAGCATACATGCTCTCATACACCCTTATACTATAACACTTATAATATAAAGATGATGCATGAATGTGCTTAATGCATGCATAAATATAACTCTTATATTATATGATGCACAAGCATGCTTTGATGTACTTTCATCATGCGATCTATGATGCGTTATTTTATGATGTGGAATTATGGATGAAATGTGGTGATGGAAATGCGTTGAGCACTCAAGTTTTCTTAGTGGAATCCAAGTGTAAACCCTTCCTGGTAAGTCCATGATCGAACTCAGGGACTTGGGAAACAATATGCAGTGGTAATTTCTCAAAAGACTTTGCGGTAACCAAATAAATCAAGTAGTTGTTAGGAATGTTCTTTGCGGTAGTAAAAATAAATAAATGCGGCAGAGTTCGAAAAGAGTTGATAAAATGAAAGATGCGATGAGTATGCGGGAACGGGTTGAGAAGGGTTTTGGCTAACACTTCCTAGGATGCGTTCATGCTATGCGATCATGTAACACATATACAATAGTAAACCATCTGTCGATGCGAATGCTACGGCTTCTAATGCTAGAACGCATGCGATATATGTGATGAGTCTATAGGACCACATAAGGCTCTATTCTTATTTATGCGATGACAAAATGACACACACACAAATAGGGTGACCACATAATATCATACCTATCTATAGGATGCATGCGATGTAGGTTGACAAACAGAGCTTATCTTTAAGTCTCTATCTATTGTTTATGCAGATCTAATCTTGCTCTCTCGAGTCTAGATTCTAACCTAGCTCTCTCAAGTCTTAGGTTCTTTCTTTACACTCTCTCTCGAGTAGCTCTAAAGGGATGCTGAGCACAGCATAAAACAAGATAATCGCAAGCAATGAAGATTCTAGGTTATGTTAGCTTAGTTCTTCTCAACCCATTCGATAAGTTTAGCTACTCATGTGTGCTAAGAGAGTGAACAGATGTAGATAAAGAATTTCCATTGTATAAATATAAAGTTGAAGTACAAAATAACAATGCAAGAAGAGAATAAAGAGTCTGGTAGCAATCTCTTGCTTCCCAGGCTTTTACACTGTCTTTTCTACTCTTGTTCAAAAGATAGTCTCGCTCTCGCGAGAGTCGGCCCGCTCTCTGCTTTCTATGCTTCCGGGTTCTCACTCGAGTTGTCCTTAGCGATCTTCCAACATCTCTACTCTTCTCTTGCTCTGCCTTAAAAATAAAAGAAAACTATGAACACGGCTAAAGCTATGAACTACTGAACTGGCTGAACCCTTCTTCTGAAGGATGCCTTCGGTATTTAAAGAGCTTCGAGGTGAAGGGCGGCTTCTCTCTTATGATTGCACAGATGGGATGACTTTAATTCTCTGATTGATGCGTCGAATATTTGTCACCGAAAAGCTGAATGTACTTGTTATCATTAGCGGCTTGTCAACTTAAATCAGATTCGACCGTCATCAGCTTTCTGTCCCATTGTGATTAATTATGCCTTTCACCCAGATGCGCCCACCAAGTTGCGCCGGCTCTAATCGGCAATCCTTCTTGAGCAGATGTTTACAAACACAAATCACCGCAAAGCCTTGCGGTAATGCTGCGTTCGACCACTGATTTCTTGCGATCGTGTTTTTCGCCTTGCGTCATGTTGGGATAATTTATGGACGTGTTTTGTTTTGTTTTATTTTTATCATTTAAGGACGGATAGGTTTGAACATGAAATCATGCGTTAGACATAACTGATGTGTTTTCTCCCATGCATCTGAGGTCATGCGTCGGAATGATGATGTGTTAATCTTAGCATGCAATGATCACGCGTTCCTATCACAAGTTTTCTTACGCTTGCGCCAAGTATAACACAAACGCAAGTTTCTCGGGTAATTTAAGGTCGAACATGGGGACTTGTCACTCAATAATATTTGTGAGGTGATACGTTTGAGGCGATGAATAAGAATAAAAATAAAGCGAAGAAGGTTTAAATGTTTTACACACTACTCCTACCTCTAACTAAACAGATTAAGCAATAGAAGACTTGCAATGAGAGTAAGTAGAGCACCACAACCAATAACGCATAGTAATGTTTACTAACTTCAATCGCCTTAGTAATCCCAGCTCGTTGCACTAACGCATCACACCTCTCGGTGGTCAGCCGCATGACTATATCTCTATAGTGCATGGTTGCGTTGAGCATAAGATTGTGCCTATCTCTAGGAACAATACGAACCTTGCTTAGTTCGTTCCATCCCTTACCTTCTCAGGCAGTTAGACGCGGCTACTTAACTTATAGACAAGCAATACAACATCCCATAGACAGGTATTTCCATAGCCTTTCACCAAGCAAAGAGGATTAACTCACTATACTTACACAACGCACACCTCTTGGTGGGTTGCTACATGCGTCCTATCTCTAGGCTATACGATTAAGCATGCGATTGACTTTGATAAATAAATACTGAAGATAAACTATGATAGAGATGAAGATGATAAAGAAGATGGTAATGAAGGAATTAAAATTTGCATTGATCACAAAATATCTTAATATCTCAAGCTAAAATGTAATACAATATAGGGATTAAAAGGGAGATAAAGGACTCTATGTCAAGGCTGCCGGTGGTGCCATGGTTAAATGGTGGAGATGTCTTTCTCGAGCTGTATCTCCGGCAAATGCTCCGATCGTCACTCGATTTGGGTTGTGGAGATGAAGAATTCTCACTGGAAATCTCTTTCAAGCTCTCATTTGTGATCACAAACTTCTGCCTTGAGGCAGAAGCTCAGATGTCTCAAAATGAAGGTCTCAAGGGCTATTTATAGAATTTGGACGCCGACAGCTGTAATGATGAAGGTATGGCTCATTGCTGCTTTTATCGCGGTATGGGCATTATCACATCGCCTTATCTTGTTGATATTCCTAAGGTATGCGCCCGAGCATAATTTAGCTGAAGTTATCAACACGTTCTACCCATCTTGCAGTCTTCTATTATGGCTGTCAATCCATGGCCGCAATCTCTATTTGTTCACCGCATTCTCCATGTGTTGGACGCATGCGATTACTGCAACTTCCATGCGTTGGACGCATGGGGTTGCCGTCTGCGTTCGTCTTTTGCGGTCGCCTGGCTTCAGCTCATGCGTTTGTCTATGATTGCTTATTATAAACGCATGCGTTTGATTCCTGGGATAGCTACAAAAATAGACACTTTGGTACGGAATAACGCATAATATTGAGTCAATGAGGTTTTAGGTGCTTATTGACGCAAAACTCAATTTTTCACAAATTTTAATTATTATCACTGTGTTTTCTACCTGTTAGCCCTCATAATTCCAAATAAAAGGCTTATAATAACTGGCATTTCTGCCAGTTATCACCCCCCCAAACTTAGAATCATGCTTGTCCTCAAGCATGCGTTACACTCAAGAAATTCTTAACTCACCTTTCGACATTCCTTTGTGATGACCAGCTTTTTAGAATATAATTAACTCGTACCTCTAACCATGGTTGCAATGCTCTCCTCTACTTTGGTTGCTTCTTCAAAGAGATCTTTTCTAAGTTGAAATTTGGCAAGACCTTGCTAAAAAACTTTTTATTCATTCTCCGCAACTTTGCGTCCAGCTCATGAGAATGCGTTCGTTTAAAACAATTCAAGCTTATGCATTTACTTTTTCGAATGCGGCGTTGAACCTGGTTACGCTCTTCGTTTTGGCTTACCCCAACGTGTGTCATGCGGGCATCCAACTTCGGTTGCATTCCATATTCAACTCAACTCATGTCTCCCTTAATTTGGCTTGAGCTAGATAGAAGAGTTGCGCTGATGCGTCGATCCTGGCGATTGACCTTCATTTTGGCTTCCCCCACGGGTGTCATGCGGACATCCAACTATGGGTAAATGCCTTTCACAATTTAACTCTTATCAACATGGATTTCCCCATTGCATTGATAGTGGAGTTGTTATTTTCAAATTTTTTTTTTTTTAAGGAAATGATCGCAATGTGATGAACGCAATTCTCCGAGATCACTGCCACCCTCCAAACTTAGAGGGTGGCAGCATTCTCACTGCAAGCTAAAAGCAAACTCAACAGGAATGTGATAACAAATGCTTGAGCAAAGGTTTGCACACAATAAAACTATAGACTTTCACAATTTGAAGAGGCTATTAAAAGTAAGGGGTGCCTTGCGATACTAATTAGAGGACGCGGTGAATTATTTTTACCATTATAGACGCATCGCAAAGAACCGCAGTCAGACAAGGAGAATTCCAAAAGGATAATGCATAAAAGATAACAAGAAAAGAACCTTAAGTAAAAGAACGCATGCTACAATGCGTTGGAGTTCATGCGATTGAAGCCATGCATTGAAGGATGTGGAGGATTCTTCCATTGTAACTGCGCACCGAGGAGAGTTATTATCGCACCTACAAGGAGCAAACGCACCACAACCAAGGAAGCAGCCGTATATCCAAAATAACAATAAATAAAAATAATAAACTAAACTAGGAAAGAAATGTAAAAGATAGAGTAGAAAACGTCCCTGGAGAAATTGGAGTGTTGTCACTGCAAGGAGTCTCCCATACAGGAGATGGCTCTCAACTGCTTGGGTCAAGGGCTCGCCCTGACCATTAGAGCTTCCAGCAATTATTGGATGCATGATGGTTGACATGCATCTAAGACTGCTTCCAGCTCATGCGACAGATAGCCTTTCTTTCTCGGGGTCAATATTTGACTTTCGACGTATTATCTATACATCAAATATTGTTTGCAGCTTGGTCGCACAATCTACAATATGCCTAAGATTGAAAGGGTGCTTGTGAAAACACAAAAACTTCACAAAACATTGGCTGCCAAGTCCCCGACAACGGCGCCAAAAACTTGTTGGGATAATTTATGGACGCGTTTTGTTTTGTTTTATTTTTATCATTTAAGGACGGATGGGTTTGAACATGAAATCATGCGTTAGACATAACTGATACGTTTGCTCCCATGCGTCTGAGGTCATGCGTCGGAATGATGATGTGCTAATCTTAGCATGCAATGATCACGCATTCCTATCACAAGTTTTCTTACGCTTACGCGAAGTATAACACGAACGCAAGTTTCTCGGGTAATTCGAGGTCGAACACGGGGACTTGTCACTCAATAATATTTGTGAGGTGATGCGTTTGAGGCGATGAATAAGAATAAAAATAAAGCGAAGAAGGTTTAAATGTTTTACACACTACTCTTACTCCTAACTAAACAGATTGAGCAATAGAAGACTTGCAATGAGAATAAGTAGAGATACCACAACCAATAACTCATAGTAATGTTGACTATATCTTTATAGTGCATGGTTGCGTCAAGCATAAGATTGTGTCTATCTCTAGGAACAATACAAACCTTGCTTAGTGCGTTCCATCCCTTACCTTCTCAGGTAGTTAGACACGACTACTTAACTTATAGACAAGCAATACATCATCCCATACACAAGTGTTGCCACAGCCTTTCACCAAGCAAAGAGGATTAACTCACTATACTCGCACAACGCACACCTCTCGGTGGGTTGCTACATGTGTTCTATCTATAGGTTACACGATTAAGCATGCGATTAACTTTGATAAATAAACACTGAAGATAAACTATGATAAAGATGAAGATGATGAAGAAGACGACAATGAAGGAATTAAGATTTGCATTGATCACAAAATATCTTAATATCTCAAGCTAAAATGTAATACAATACAGAGATTAGAAGGGAGATGAAGGACTCTGTGTCAAAGCTGCCAGTGGTGCCATGGTTGAATGGTGGAGATGTCTCTCTCGAGCTCTATCTCCGGTAAATGCTCTGATCGTCACTCGGTCTGGGTTGTGGAGATGAAGAATTCTCACTGGAAATCTCTTTCAAGCTCTCATCTGTGATCACAAACTTCTGCCTTGAGGCAGAAGCTTGGATGTCTCAAAATGAAGGTCTCAAGGGCTATTTATAAAATTTGGACGCCGACAGCTATAATGATGAAGGTATGGCTCACTGCTGCTTTTGCCGCGATATTGGCATTGTCACATCGCCTTATCTTGTTGATACTCCCAAGGTATGCGTCCGAGTTGAATTTAGCTGAAGTTATCAACGCGTTCTACCCATCTTACGATCTTCTATTATGGCTGTCAATCCGTGGCCGCAATCTCTATTTGTTTACCGCATTCTCCATGCGTTGGACGCATGCGATTACTGCAACTTCCATGCATTGGATGCATGGGGTTGGCGTCTGCGTTCGTCTTTTGCGGTCGCCTGGCTTCAGCGCATGCATTTGTCTGTGATTACTTTTTACAAACGCATGCGTTTGATTCCTGCGATAGCTAAAAAAATAGACACTTTGGCACAAAATAACGCATAATATTGGGTCAGTAAGGTTTTAGGTGCTTATCGACGCAAAACTCAAATTTTCACAAATTCTAAGTATTATCACTGCGTTTTTTACCTGCTAGCCCTCATAATTCTAAATAAAAGGCTTATAATAACTAGCATTTCTGCCAGTTATCATGTACAGACTCTACACGATTGTTTACCTTGGGCCAGCAATTGTCTAGCAAAGCTATGCGATCGTTTAGTAAATCACGATCATTTAGCTCGCACCTGAACGATCGTTTAGCTCGCCCAGACTTACGTGAGTTTATTTTCACGGAGAGAAATTCTTTTCAAACTTTTGTGAAAACCTCTTTTTGAAAATAGGAAACCAATTTCCTTTTAAACTCACGGTTACCATGATCCAATAACCACCTACTACTTTGGTTATTTAAAGGAAAAAGTATTAATTATATAATAATTAATATTATTATAAACATAAATGATAACCAACTTATCATACTATATTTATAACCTATAGTTTTAATATTTCATCTCATGAAACATATAAACCATAGTTCTTTTTCTATTCCATGGTACTTAATGTAAATCTCATTTACATCAATCCTCCACTAGATGTATCTCATACATCATATCGATTATATCATATATAATCAAAATACCACTAGTCAATTTGAACATTTCAAATCAGCACCAAGAATTAATCCTCAACAGAATCCGAGCTACCAAGGGGACCTCATGGACCTGTAGATCCGATGCTCCAACGGTACGTGAATAACTGACTAAACTCTTTAGTCACGGGATCCACCATCCATTAACTGCCAGGCACTCCACTAAAGATCGATAGCTGAACTCTCCTCACTACAGATATATTATGTGTCCATCTTAACCAATCAGCAGTGCGATAACCCTTCACAGATTGCTCGTAAGTACAGCTAGGCCAATAACCGTTATGCCCTATAGTTACATTTATCTCTTTAAGTACCACTGATCCCTCTAATGAACATAAGTCATAGTCCTATTATGATTGAGTCTTCTCTTCTAAAGAGAAATTGTGGCTACTATGTTCAAGCCCTTAAATCAGCTCTTAAGGGAGCAATCTCTCTACTTATCCCTGCTTCGGGAAAGGAGTGAATTCCATCTTGTGGATTGAGTTCCCAGCTTCCAGATCAGACAAGTCCCCAAAAAGGTAGACATGTTGAGTTGGCAATCTGGCCACTCTCACCCATACTAATCAAAGGACCGCCCTCAAAGGCAGAAGTTCACAAAACACTCAGGATTGAGGTCGTGTCACTTATGATCATTTAGGTGAGATGCAAGTCTCTAGTATCAACGACGTTATATACAGAGTCTAGTCATCTCGTAGTCCAGGTCTTATACAAACTCTTTGTATAAGACACCCCCGCTTACACGTCTCCACATGAATGGTCAGGATCTACCATCTGTAGTAGTTTACAATACTTGCAAACCTCTACAAAGTGGGTCGTATCCGTAGTGTCACCAGGATGGGTATCTCACCTTAATCCTTATACTACAGACCGATTTAATTTATCATTTAAGGCATGATCCACTTGTATACCACATATACATGCTTAAGTGCACATAAGATAACCAAGGAGCTTTGTTTATTGGATATGAGTAAATGCCAGAATTAAAAAATACTTATTTTATTCATTGAACAATGTGATTTTTTACAAAATAATGAGACTCCGGGAGAATTAGGACACCAATCCCAACAACATGAAGGTCACGTGATCGTGCAACACACATCGTGTAACGTATGCCTTAAATGATCAAGTAGACGACAATTATGCGGTGAAGCATGATCGTCTAAACGATCGTGGAGCAAACATCAAGTATCATATACCGGGTGATCGAGTAGCCAGTGACTATGCGATGAGGCATGCTGGACTACACGATCGTTTAGTGTGCACGTCTACCATGCGACGAATATTATGAAATGTATATGATCGTTTACCCCAAGCATCCATGCGATCGAGCAGCCAACGCAACATGATAGAGTAAACTCTTTACTCAATCGTTTAGCATCAGCTATGCGATCGTTTAGTAAATACTACACGATCGGGTAGAATTTTTCTACACGATCATTTATCCAATTCTTAACGATCTTTTAGCTTGGGCTACATGATGCGACCAACCTTTGGTCTTCTTCCTCGATGAGAATAATATCTTCATACTTCGAAGCTTCATCACGAACGACTCAAAAAACTTCAAACACTTTGAATACAGACTCGATTGATGTTAATTATGCCCAAAAATGTAGGGGCCCTTACAAATTAACACTTTGTAAACTTAAAGAAAGCTTTAAATAGAGGCAATCATCCCGTAAACATCCATCAAGACATCCACAAACACATTTAACTCTTAAACGCATTGTAGAACACTTAAAAACCCACCATGACTATAAAGGAAGTTCAATGCAACAATAGAATTTGGAATATCAGAACAACCTATCTCTGATACCAATTGAAGGAAATCTGAATAGACATCTGTGAGCGGAAGAAGATCGTTCCAAATCCCATTCAGAATGAACACAAACAATTACAGTCAAACAAGAACAGATTATGCATAATCAGAAATTACAGCATGCTACATAATATCAAGATACAAGGAGTAGAGTATGCAAACCTTTGAAGAACCTTTCTTCAATTATCCATTGACCGTTCAACAAATCATTCAATCAGCACGAACTTCAAATGCAATGGTCAGAACACGATCTCAACGAATGTCTGAATGAAGCTCGATCCCAATTGAGTCCAATCGATCCTCGAACGGAATTAGAACACCACCACAATGGTTACCTTGGTATTCTGGTGTGAGAATCCAGGAGTTGTGGGCTCTATATGATTTTGGATTAAGGAAAGCAGGAGGTAGACGATCAAGTAAGTGGGAGATGAATGTTGTCTATCATATTGGCGAAATAATCGATCGTTTAGAAAGCCGAAGACTATCTTATAGACTTTACTACTCGATCATGTATCAACGATTAAGTGAGTAAATATTTTATAGTAAACTCATAGCTCAATCGTGTATGCTATCTATGCTATCGCTTAGTAAAAACTTTGTACTTGATAGCCTTTTTGTGAGATTATTCCGAATGAATCATCAATCTAACTTTGGAAAACCATTTTCCTTTTTATCTCATAGTTACCATAAAACTTCCAATAATCTCCCACTCAATTCGGTTATTAGAGAAAATGAACAATTAATTATCATATAATTAATATGTTATAAATAAATATAATAACCAACTTATCATACTATATTTATAACCTATAGTTTTAATTTTTCATCACATGAAACATATAAACTATAGTTCTTTTTTTATTTTATGGTTTTTAATATAAATGATATTTATATTGATTCCTCCAATTAATGTATCTAATACATTATATCAATTATATCACATATAAATGAATTTTCTTTTGTTATTTTAAACACTTTAAATTAACCCAAAATCTGATTCTCAACTTGAACCCATTGAGCTACTAAGGGGACCTCATGAACCTGTAGCTTGAAGCTCCAACGGTACGTGAATAACTGATTAAACTCTTTAATCACGAGATCTACCATCCATTAACTGTTGGTCACTCCACTAAAGAGTGACAACTGTACTCTTCACACTACAGATATACTTCTGTGTCCATATGACCAATCAATAGTGCGATAACTCTTCACAAATCGCTCCTAAGTACAACTGGGCCACTTCACCGTTTTGCCCTTTGTAGTTACATCTAAATCCTTAAGTACTATTGATTCCTCTAATGAACAATAAGTCATAGTCTTACTATGACTAAATCCTCTCGGGTCAGGAGAGGGTGGCCACTATGTTCAAGACTCGAAATCAGTCTTTAAGGGAGCAATTTATCTACTTACTTCTGCATCGGGGAATAAGTGAATTCTATCTTGTGTAGCTGAGTTCTCAGCTCCCGAATCAAACGAATCCCTAAAATGGTAGGCTTGTTGAGTTGGCAATCTAACCACTCTCACCCATACAAATCAAAAGGACACCCTCATAGGTAGGAATTTCCAACTCACTCAAGATTAAGGTCATGTCATCTATGGTCATTTTAGTGAAATGTAAGTCTCAATTATCAAGGTGTTATATAAAGAGACTAATCATCTCATGATCTAGTCTTATATAAACTCTTTGTATAGGATACCCCTGCTCGCATGTCTCCACATGAATGGTCAGGATCATACCATTTGTAATACTTTACAACACTTGTAACATCTACAAAGCGGGTCGTAGTGTCAATAGGATAAGGTATCCCTCCTTTATCCATTTACTACAGACCATTTAGGTTATTACTTCAGGCAGAATCCACTTGTATGTCTCACATAAATGCTTAAGTTACATGAAATAACCACGGATCTTAGTTTATTGGATTTTGAGTAAATGCTTATAAAATAACATTTATTTTATTAATAACAATATGTGTACAAAATTTTACAAACTACGAGACCACCGGGAGAATTAGAACACCAATCCCAACAATTTCTCACTTGTCCTAATGCCTCGGGAGACTATGTACAATATAAAAATAGTACAATATACAATAAATTAGGGCATACTCTATACCCCAGTATCATCCCCACTTGCCCTAGACAAGGTGTCGCATGTCCCGTAGACCCAGACTCTCTAGATGACCCTCGAACACTTTAGCCGTGAGAGCCTTTGTAAACGGATCAGCAACGTTGTGCTCTGATGTGATCTTTGTGACTATCACATCATCGCGATGCACAATCTCCCTGATCAAATGATATTTCCATTCAATATGCTTGCCTCTTCAGTGACTCCGAGGTTTCTTAGAAAGGAATTTTCCATAGCCCCATTATTATCACAATAAAGAGTGATCGACAAAGTCATATTTGGAACAACTTCCAAATCGGTAAGGAACTTCCTAAGCCAAACAACCTCTTTAGTAGCTTCACAAGCAGCTACGTATTTAACTTCCATAGTAGAGTCTGCGATGCATCCCTGCTTGATGCTTTACAAATTACGCCCCTCCATTCAGAGTGAATACTGACTCTGATGTCGATTTTCGAGAATTTCTATCAGTCTGAAAGTCAGAATCTTTGTTTCCTCTAAGGATCAAATCCTTATCTCTATACACGAGCATATAGTCTCACGTTCTCCGAAGATACTGGAGAATAATTTTGACCGCCGTCCAGGATAGCAAATGTTAGGTCTAGTACATAACATTGCATACATGAGCTTACCAACAACCGATGCATAGGGAATTCGTTTTATTTCCTCAACCTCTTGAGATGTCTTTGGACATTACTTCTTAGACTAAATAATTCCATGTCCGGAGGGTAATAAACCACTCTTGGAATTCTGCATCGAGTATCTAATCAACATCTTGTCAATGTATGATACCTGAGACAAGGCCAACTTTTTGTTCTTACGATCCCTTATGATCTGGATCCCTAGAACAAACTGCGCCTCTCCCAAATCTTTCATTTGAAATTAGGTGGCTAGCCATTTCTTAATGTCAGTCAGAAAACCTGCAACATTCCCAATGAGTAGGATATTATCCACATACAACATTAGGAAAACTGTTGACATATGAACTCTGCACACCCAAACATAGACATCAGAACTCCCTAGACATCAGAACTCTTCAAACATCAAAACTCTAGACATCCTATATCATCTCAATACCCGAAACAGCCCCAAAGGGACAACTGGTTTACATTATAATAGCAATTGTCTCAACACAAACAAGAGTCAAATATAAGTCTGTAAACTCATGCATAAATTCAATAACTAAGCCTTATATAATTTATTTCCATTTTTACAAACCCAATCGTTATAGATAGAGGTGAACATAATAGATAAAAAGTCGAGCCAAAGACGGTCGATCACAGAAAAGGAGGGGCTTAGTCGGTGTCGGTTTGAGAAAAATCTAAACCAACGTTTTAAAATTTTTTATTAAATAATATAACTAACCAAAACCAATCGACAGTTGGTTTGCACTCTTTGATGTTCGAAATCGATTTGAACATTACTAAACCGATCATATTCAGTTTCATGGCAGTTTGGCCAGAAAACTGACTCCGACCAATAGCTGCACACCCCTAGTTGTAGACTTGACTTTACAAGAGGCATACACACAGAGAACAAAGCGACCCTATAAAAGGACTAATAAGCCTCAAATTATGGTCACTAACTAGTAACTAGCTACCATAGAAGGTTGATGTGGCAGCTACCAATATACTCTTGAATCCAATCACACCAATATGTCTTTATATTCTTTTTAAAATTATAATATGGTTTCTGTTGTACAAATGAAGAGCAAAATAGCAAACAACAGAAACACAGATTGAGGGAACTCTTAACGAAGAGCATCCATGAGCGCGTTCGGTTCTATCCGATTTCATTGTGACCGAAATTACCACACATACATTCTAGGACGTTCAATTTACACTAATTAACGACATACTTTGATAAATAAACTACAAAGGATTGAGTTCACATACCAGTTGAAGACTCTCTTCAAACTCGAACTCAACACAGTGGAATAACCACTATGATCTCATTCGCCCAGCAAAATAGTTGGCTACGACAGCATGATCGTCTACACGAACGACAGCAACACGAACAAGCATGAGCAAGCAGGAGCGGGGATGACACCACCACTTAGAGCCCTTGGTATTCTCGACTGAGAATGAGTGGTCTTTGTTCAATTTGGTAGAGGTCGGAGGAATGGGCTGATCATGTAGACAATAAGCAAGTGGGAGAGAATGCTATCGTATAGCGGGGATGTTGATCGTTTAAATAAAGCTAAATGATCGTGTAGGTTTTACTAAGCGATCTCTAGTAATAGGTAAATGATCGTTTAGAAAACACGACACGCTAAGCGATCGTTTAGACGCGGGTGTGCGATCATTTAAACGATGAAGCTCTATCGTATAGACTCTCAGCTAAGCAATCAAGATGTTTTCACACCGATTGCGATTTTTCGAACTATTTGCAAAATGAAAAAAAAATTCATTTTATTCTTTAGTTACAATAATCGAATACTGAATTTCACACTAACGCACGATTGAGGAGAATATTTCAACCAATTATCTCATAATTAACCAATTTATTAATAAATGAATATAATCATATTATATTCTTACCCTATAGTTTGATATCACATATTTACTATAGTAATTTCTTCTCCACTTGATATAATTCATATTTATATATAATTTCCTCCAAAGTAATGTATCTCATACATTTAGCCAATTATATCATATATAATTAACCAGTTCAATTATAACATATATAATCAAACTCCTTTTTGTCAATTTGAATATTTCAAACTGACCCAAAAACTAATTCTCGAATTTATCCAAGCTACCTAAGGGACCTTATGGACCTGTTGCTCAAAGCTCCAACGGTACATGAATAGTTGACTAAACTCTTTAGCCATGAGATCCACCATCCATTAACTGCCAGGCATTCCACTAAAGACCAACAGCTGAACTCTTCTTACCACAGATATATTTCTGTGTCCATTGGATATAACCAATCATGAGTACGATGACCCTTCACAGATGCTCGTAAGTATAGCTGGGTCAATTTACCGTTTTTCTCTTGTAGTTACATTTCACTCCTTAAGTACCAGTGATTTCTCTAATGAATAATATAACATAGTCCAACTATGTGTGAACACCTCTGGGCCAAGAGAAGGTGTGTGGCGCCACATCGTTCAAGCCCTGGAATCAACCTTTAAGGGAGCTATCTATCTACTTGCCCCTGCCTCGGGGAAGGAGTGAATTCCATCTTATGTAGCTGAGTTCCCAGCTCCCAAATCAGACGAATCCCCAAAATGGTAGGTTTGAATCGGCGACCTGGCTACTCGTACCCATACAAATCAAAGGACCACCCTCAATGGTAGAAGTTCCCAACTCACTCAGGATTAAGGTTATGTTACCTATGGTCATCCTAGTGAAGTGAAGTCTTTGTCATGAATGTTGTTATATAACGAGACACTAACACTTCGTGGTTAGGTCTTATACAAACTCTTTGTAAGTACGCCCCCACTCGCATGTCCCCTACACAAATGATCAAAATCAGACCATCTGTGACAAGTCACAACACTTGTGACCATTCCACAAAGCGGGCCGCATCTGTAGCGTTACCAAGATAAGGTTTCCCTCCTATAGCCATATACTACAAACCATTTTGGTTATCACTCACGACATGATCCACTTGTATGTCACCACATACATCTTAAGTTACATACAGATAACCAGAGATTTTATGTTTATTGGTTAATGGTAAAACAAAGAAAACATACAATTGAGCAAAAACAAGATGTGAAGTAAATATCATATATTATACAACACAAGCGTTTTCGTACAAACTGTTTACAAACTACAGGACACGAGACTTTAAGGCATCAACCCCAACACAAATATGGAGAAAATATAATATTAAAATAGAATAATTAAAGGAAATTATAAAAGAAAAATATGAAATTTATGAAAATTTCTCACTAATGTGTGTACTCTTTAAATTCCACAGAATGCTACTATTTATAAATCATTTGGTAACTAGGATGTGGTCTTACATGGACACTAAACATGAATAATTATAAGACACATAAAGAACATGAAGAATGACACATGGAGAGATAGAAGAGTGAAAAATGGCTTTTAGGACACTAAGCATTGGGCATCAATTTTTGTGATATATATATATATATATATATAACACTCCATCTTAGATACCTATTGAAGAAACCGGTGAAGGTTTTGTGCAGAAGTGGGGATCAGTCCCAAAATCCAATTTTTACATAACATCTAATTTTATAGAAACCAAAAAAAAATGCATTAAATCAAAATTTGCAGCATGCATTTGTAAATAGAGATAAGGAAATTAGGAACTTACCCGAGTAACCTTCTTCACGTAATTCCTTTTCTCCAGAATCGATCATGAACAACAATGTACTCGAAACCTAATTAGTCACCACCAATCAAAACCTCATGTATTCTCTATTGGGATGAGAATCCAAGGAGTTGTGTTGGCTCTTGGTATTTTGGGAGTGAGGAAAAAAATTTGAGAGGAGTTGAGAGGGAAGGTCTGTTCTTTTTAGAGATTTCTTGCAGAGAATTTTTTGTCATCTCTGGACATCCAATTTTGTGAAGAAGACGCAAATCCTATAACCACCTTCCTCACATGTGGTGAGTTGAGAGAAATTAGGGAGGGAAGTAATTTCCCTCCCATTAATTCAAAAAATTAAAATTAGATTAAAAATAAGTTAATTTTAATTTAAATAAAACTATTATATATATATATATATAACTATAGGTTACATGACATAAAATATATAACCTATGGTTTAATATTGTATCACATACAATATAATCTAGAGTTTTACTTCTCTTAATAATGGTATTTAATATAAATCTAATTTAAAATTCAATTATATGAACATAATTTAGATAATTAATATTAATCATATTCAAATATTTATTTCTTCTCAAAACTTTATATTATAATGTATCATATACATTATAGTAATTATATCGTATATAATTAAATAAATTAGTTATATCAC
The DNA here is from genome assembly GCF_027475165.1 of Benincasa hispida. Taxonomy (NCBI): domain Eukaryota; kingdom Viridiplantae; phylum Streptophyta; class Magnoliopsida; order Cucurbitales; family Cucurbitaceae; genus Benincasa; species Benincasa hispida. The sequence continues at coordinate 7,816,688 of NC_143481.1, forward strand.
ATATAATTAATTTTCTCAATTAATTTGAACAATTCAAATTAATCCAAAATTGATTTTCATTTAATCCATATTGAGCTACAGAGGGAACCTCATGGACCTGTAGCTTATAGCTCCAATAGTACTTGAATAATTAATTAAATTCCTTTAATTAAATTATTCAACATTCATTAACTGTCAGACACTCTACTAAAGACCGACAACTGCACTCTTCACACTGCAATTATATTTCTGTGTCTATTAGATATAACCATTTAATAGAGCGATGACCCTTCACAAATTGCTCATAAGTACAACTAGACAAAAATTACTTTTTTACTTTTGTAGTTACATCTAACTCCTTAAGTACCACTGATCCCTCTAATGAACCATAAATCATATTCCAACCATGACCAAACCCCTATCGGGCCAGAAAAGGGTGTGACACCACATTGTTCAAGCCCCGGAATCAGCCATTAAGGGAGCAATTTATCTACTTACTCCGACGTTGGGGAAGGAGTGAATTCCATCTTGTGTAGTTATGTTCCCAACTCTCCAGCCAGACGAATCTCCAAAATAGTAGGCTTATTGAGTTAGTGATCTAGCCATTCTCATCCATACAAATCAAAGAACCGCCTTCATAGGCAAAAGTTTTCACACCCCGCCCCGAGCCTGCCTCCTGAGCCCGAGGAGAGGTGTGAGGGACCGCAGATACCACCCTTTTGTGATACCTATTGCCCATTTGAACCTTTTTACTCTCAGTAAAATTTAAGTCAAAGAGATAAACAATAACTAATTAAGTAGGCCCATTTTATTACCACAATGTAATGTTTAATAACTCTAAGACTTAACTTCAAAGTTTACAACAACAGCTCTTAAAACCCCGAAAGTGTGACTGTTGCTTATGGTAGACCTTGACCTTAGCAGCACCCTGAAACTTCTCACCTTTCGCTATCTGGGAAGAAAAACATGAAATAATAGAATGAGCTTCACAAAGCTCAATGAGTGGTAAACAACTTCTAGAGTCTATTTCAACTCATAAATAACAAGCATATCATAAATATGAGGTTAGTACTCAAACCTCATCTTGGAATGAGTCTAGTCTCAACTTCTATCTACACGCACGGTAGATAGTTAACTATTACTAATCCGAAATGCTTACTCTCTTGCATTTCTCTTTGTTCCCTATGTGTACATAGCTTCTCACTCATGGACTCAGAAGCTAGGCCCATCGACCCTCTGACCATCCCATTCGAGGTTCCTCCTACAGGCTCAAGAACTAGACCTCTCGGTCCCCTGACCATTCCGTGAGGTTCCATTTTGGCTTAGGAACTAGGTCTATTGACTCTCTGACCATCCTGATCACATAATCTCACTCTCATGCTAATTTACTCATTCATAACATAAGCATATACACTTTACTCTGAAAGATATACTTTAAGACTTAAAGAAAATTACCACTCACCTTGGAAAGGTAGGAATGTTCCTTTCTAGAAGTTCCTTAATCACCTCGGGCTCCCTTTTGAATCCTAAGATCCAAATTCAACTTAAAGCTCAAATTACTCATAGTTCTAAGCCTTATCTCGAGATACTTCCTTCTACAAACATGCTCTAAAATGTCTCAGAAAGTTTATCTTAAAATATTAGCTCAAAACTTCTCGTGGTTTGTCCAGAATCATCAAAAAATCAAGACTGACCCAAGCTTACCCGACAGCTCGAGTCTTCTGTATTTTCTTCACTCTTCAGTCCGATTCCTTGGAGCTTCTTCTTCGAAACCCTGAAAATAGACTCTCAGAGCTTTTGGGTGTCTTTGGAATCACTCTAAATGCACGAGTATTCTGGGAGAAATCCTCGTCTTAAGTTGAGGTTACTTCCAAATTTCACTGTCCGCCAACATCTCCTTCTTTTGGAACTTCATGACCAACGCATGCCCTTCATGATCAACGCATGGTCTCCTTAAAATCCATATTCTAACACTTTTCCTTACGTTCTTTGAAGAGGATTTGACTTACGAATTGAAGAGACATCTCGTGGTGGTATTTATAGGCCAAAGGAAACAATCCTTATCATCTTTACCAAGTCTCAATGCAAGACACCTCCTACTTTGGAGTGTTTGTACCATGTTTTGCCACCACCTACTCCTTTGAAATTCACCTACTCTCATGCCACATACCTAGTTGAGTTATCTTCCTCATGCATAAGACTTCCTTTGCATGAAACTTTATTCGTCCAGCTTTTACTAACTCAAGTTCAACCACCTCTCGGTATAGCCATTTGTCCAAGTGAGCTCATTAGCCTTGTGTAATGCAAGCCTCAGCACCGCTCCATCATTTAGTCCATCGTGCAGCTCTTGCACATCATCGCTTAGCTCCACCGCTTAATGAGTCTCTCGCTGTAATCATCTAGTGTCTGCATCCATCGCATAGCATCAACGCCCCATCATGTAGCTCAATCATTTAGTAAAAGATCTTGCTCTCAGAGATCTCGTGCATAGCCTATCGCTTAGCTACCATGCCCATCGTTAACCTCCATCGTGTAGCACCGACGCCTTATTATCTAATGCATCCACTTATCATATAGCGTCATCATATAGTGCTATCATCTAGCGCTATTGTCCAACTTCCACATTTATCGTCTAGCGCTTACACTGATCGTGTATTGTCTTTTCCTATCGTATAGCCCAATCGTCTAGTGCGTCACTTCTCATTGTTTAACGCCGCATGCATCTTCACGATCGCCTAGCACATCGCTGAGGTCCGCACACTTGCTACATGATTGCCTACTTCATCGTGTAGCACTAGTAATTTGCTATATGATCGTCTGCCTAGCGCCTTGCACTCAACATCTCGCTCTCTCCGCTCTCGCTCACACAAACTCAATGCATGAGCAACTTAGGCAATGCCTCTTGCCAATGCTTCGACCAATCATGTGTTCAACCTCACAAGTTCATACATGGTTGCCTTTAGCTTCATACTATACTTAGCCTCATCTCATGCGTTTTAATGTTCCCTAACACCACACACTTGGTTCCTTTTGACTTTACACTTAGCCAAATTTCACCAATTAAAACTTACTCCAAAACTACTCAAGGAAAATCTTTTCAACACTTAGAAATTTCCTTTTCTTCAATATAGGACTTAACTTTCACTTAGTTAATTCCCTTAATTACCTGCTTAAGTAGGAAAAATGGAAATCCGGGTTTCACAGGAGTTCACAACCCACTTAAGATTGAGGTTATGTTACCTATGGTCATCCTGATGAAATGTAAGTCTCAATTATGAAAGGCGTTATATAATGAGACTAGTCATTTCGTGGTCCGGTCTTATACAAACTCCTTTGTATAGAATACCATCGCTCACATGCTTCCACACGAATGATCAGGATCAGATCATTTGTAGCACTTTACAACAATTGTAACATCTACAAAACGAATCATATTCATAGTGTCACAAGGATAAGGTATCCAACCTTATCCATCTACTACAGACTATTTATGTAATGACTCGAGTTCAGGAGGGGTACATGAATGAACTGATATCACATCTGAATGAGAGGGATCCTAAGGACATGAAAGTATGGTTAAGAAAAGATTAAAAGAATTGAAAGTTACTACCTATACCAAAAGGTGCACCTTCTTTTTCGGTAGCTTAATCATAAAAACTCCAAAATTAAACATGTTTAGCTTGGAGCAATCCTGTGTTGGGTAACCTCCTAAAAATTTGTGGATTGAGCTTGCAAGTTAAAAGTGGGATAAACCCACTCACAAATTAAATTAATTTCTTTATATTTTAAATTAAATTTCTAAAAATTAAAATTAAAATTGATTTTTATTATTTGAATTTTCATAAACTCTAAATTTTTAATTTTAAATAAAATTAATTCAAACAATTAATTTTATTAAGCAATTTAATTAATTTAATATCCAATATTAAATTATCAAAACACCAATTCTCTAACATGAATCTCTATTCATGTAATTTAATATTTAAATCAAATTTAAATATTACTCAATTCTCCAATTCCGTTCAATTCATTAATTAAATGTGTAATTATATCGTATATAATTACTGATTCCTTTAATATGAATTTAAATATTTCAAATTCTCTCATAACGCTATTCTAAGTTTTAATCCGTTTGTGAGCTAGTAGGGGGACCTAATGGACCTACAGATCATGAACTCCAACGATCCGAGATTAACCAGCTAAATTCTTTAACCCGAATTAACCAACATTCGTTGACTACCAGGTCACTTCACTAAAGTCCAGTAGTTGCACTCTCCCCATTGTAGATATAATTATGTCCACTCGATATAACCATAATCAGTAAGTCAACCCTTTACAGGTTGTTCGTAATAATGGATGAGTCAAGGTTTTTTTTATTCTCGAGATTACATCATATTCCTTAAGTCCCATTGATCCTCTAATGAACAATTGGATCGAGTCTCTCCCGAGCCAGTGAGAGAGTGGGGCCCCTTGTTTAAGACCCAGAGTCAGCACTTGAGGGAACAACCTCTCTATTATCCCTAAAAGCAGGTAGGAGTACATTACATCTTGCACCCTATGTCCCAAACTTTCTAACTAGTCTTACCCCTGAAATGGGAAGCTTATTGAGCCGGCGCTGTTGAGCCAACTCTCACCCACATAAATCTAAGGATAATCCCGAATAAACAGGAGCTCATAGTTAGCTCGGGATTAAGGTCAAGTTACCTAGGTCATCGTTTTGAAATAGTTAGTCTTAAATAGTAAACAACATTATAAAGTAAGAATTATTTTATTTCTTGGTCCGATCTTATACGAACTCTTTGCATAGGACACCCCTATCCACATGTCTCCACATGAACAAATTAGGATCACTTCGTTTGTAGTACTTTACAACAATTGTAACATCTAAAAAGTGAGTCACATTCGATAGTGTCCCCAGAATAAAGTACCCAGTCTTATCTATATACTATAGACCATTTTATATATCAATAGAGAGGAGTTGTCCTTGGCAAATTGATCCTTCTCAAAGACATTACTTTTGTCATTTGCACTATCAATATTGTATATTTTTGTCACATCTATTAAGAGGTGAAAAAAATCTGCTCATGCCATTATAACTTTTGCATTCTCTCAAGATTATTCTTTTTTATCTAAAAGATTTTTTCAGATAGTATTCTTCCATTTCGACTTGTTTAAGAGTCTTAGGGTGGATTTGTGGTAAGGACTACCCTAAGATTATAATAATCAGCTCTTGTTACAGTAAATACTATTTTGTATTCTCTAATTAACTATATTCAACACTATTTTAAAATCCCATTTGCTATAGTACTTACTATTTACTATAGTTTTTACTATTTTATATTCATCATTTTTTTTTTATTCTTTGCTATGGTATTTACTATTTTCTTCTTAAAGTAAAATAGTTTACATCTTAAACACATACTATTTAAACTCAAACTAAAATAATTTACACCAAAAACAAAAACTATTATAACCCAACTATAATAACTTAGGATTGTAATAACCAAAATTTTGTTCCAAACATCCCTTAGGGGCTGTTTGGATTGAGATTTTCTCAATGCCCAGGAATTAAGGATGTCTGAGAATTATATGTCTGGGAATAAAATTTCTGGGAATCAAGGATGACTATGTTTGGTTGTGCATAGGAAAATAATGTCTGGGAATAGTAGGTGAAAATTAAAAAAAAAAAAAAAAAATTGAGATTGTGAAAACAAGTCCAAACAATCGTTTACAAAATACTATACGATCGTTTACAAAATACGACACGATCGCTTAAATTATCTACACGATCCCTGAGCTCCGCTACACGATCATTTACAAAATACTATACGATCGCTTAAATTATCTACACGATCGCTGAGCTCTGTTACATGATCACTGAGTAACAAAATGCTATACGATCGCCTGCCCAATGCTATATGATCGCCTACCAAATGTTATATGATCGCTTACCAAATGTTACACGATCGCTGAGCTCAGCTACACAATCACTGAGTAACAAAATGCTATACGATCGCCTACTCAATGCTATACGATCGCTTACTAAATGCTACACGATCGCTTATCAAATGCTACACGATCGTTGAGTAACAAAATACTATACGATCGCCTACCCAATGATATACGATCACCTACCAAATGCTATACGATCGCTTACCAAATGCGACACGATCGCTTACCAAATGCCACACAATCGCTGAGTAACAAAATGCTATACGATTTCACGGTTAGAAGGAAGGAAAATCGTGGTAGGAAGCGGAAGAAGAAATGAAAACCCACACTTCTCAATGGGTATACAATTCCTTCATTTGTGTGGGTAAAAGATACCTAGGAATTGCCTTTTCCAAGATAAATAAACAAATCCCACAAACCAAACATGTAAACCCATTCCCATTCCCATCCTCTTTTCCCTCTAACCAAACGACCCCTTAGTGTTGGTCGTAATGTTGTGTGGTTACTCGTCTATGCTTAATTTTTTTTTTGTTTTTCTTTAAATATGAGAAAATAATTTAACTCTTTGATATAAAAAATATGGATAAAATTTACTTACTAATATTAATATCAACAATTACTAAAAAAAAAAAAAAAGAGAACAACAAAAAGACCATTAATTTTAAACTTTTTAATTTTAATAGACTTCTCAAATTTCGATCCTTAATTCTGCAAAGAAGAAGGTTTTGACGTTTCGCACATCACGTGCTGTTCTTGCTCTGCAGATTCGGAATTGGATTATGGCGGAGGAACATTCGAATAATTAAAAGCGAATATGCTTTGATTATGCCAACGGCGTATTTTCTTCGCGGTTCTTTCTTAAGCGAGTTGCGGTTGCCTATCAACCAGGCTTACAATTATGGTGACTCGCTCTCTCTGAGATTAATGGCGTCTTCAGGTTGTTGATTACTCACCATCAATATTGTCGTTAGGTTCTTTCTTTGATTTGAATTGGTTGACTGTTTCAACATTGATTATCTCCGTGGTTTATCATCTGAGTTTCGTGTAATAATTGTTGTAAGTGAGACACTGGAGATTAAATCGATTGATTGATTGGTTGAATCGGTTGATTCCGCTTGTTCTTGAGATCGTAGAATTGAAAATTTGTGATCTGGGTTAGTTTCGTGTGTAGTTTAGTTTCTCTTTAGTTTTAAGAGTTTTGGAGATATATGATTGGGGATATTGAGCTTGAACACTGGACGCACGATTTTATTGGGGGACTTCTACAGGTTATTATATGAGGGCCAAATTTTGAGATTTGTGATCCGAGTGATCTCAGGAATCACAATATTGGACCATGAACGCAGTGGGGATACTAGGTAGCTACATTTCAAAGGGTGTTTATACCGTTTCTGGGCCATTTCATCCTTTTGGTGGAGCTGTGGACATTGTTGTGGTCGAACAGCAGGATGGTAGTTTTAAATCATCGCCTTGGTATGTACGGTTTGGGAAATTTCAAGGTGTTTTGAAGACAAAGGAGAAGGTGGTCAGCATAGTTGTAAATGGGGTTGAAGCTAATTTCCAGATGTATTTGGATCATAAAGGAGAAGCTTATTTTTTGAGGGAAGTTGATGTTGAAGGAGAATCTGGATTATATCCTTCATCTTCAGGCGATGAAGCTGATGGGAAATTGCTGCAGGAACTGGATGGTAGGAGGATCCTTAGTTCAAAAAGTTGCAACTGTGATACAAGGAGTTCAATAGATGGGATTGAGAAAAGTAATGATAAAGGGAAGATAGTGACAAATACTACCTCCCGGCGACAGATACTTGGATTTGTATGGGGTCGTAAATCAATGAAAGAAGATCATCATAAGGATACATCTGTTGCAAGGGTAGACTCACTAGAACGTGCTGAGATTGCAGCTGATCTTTTAGAGGTTAGGTGGTCTACCAATCTTCATGCGCAAAAGCTTGAGAAATCAGATTCTTCCAAGTTTTCTTCCATTGACACTTCAGATGGCAAGGATGAGGAAAAATTGAGGAGAGATGATGACAAAAGCCACATGACATCAACTGTAGAAGGTAACGTGGGAGATAGTCTTGATGAAGATTGTGATAATACCTGCAGTGAGCACATAACAACTGGCTCTCAATTGGAATCAGAAAAGCTTGAGATGTCTATTGAGGTAACTAGAGAAATGTCAAGTTTAAACATCAAGGATGAAGTGGTTGCAACTTCCATTATAGGGGGAAAGGTTTTTGACGGGACATATGAAGTGAAATATGCACCAAGAGATATCATACAGAATGCTGAAGATACTGTGCATTCGATGGGAACCATCTCTGAAAATGCAGATTCCAAGTCCCAAATTTCAATGCTAATGGACCACGATTCAAATTATGGAGAGAACTTTATTGGACACCACTTACCCGATGAAACAAATATTGCTTCTCAAGTATTCAACATGTCCGAAGACAAGAGTGAATCCGATGTAGTGCAATCCTTAATGTTCTATGAAACTTCCAATAGCTTAATGTTGATAAGGGATGATTCAAGGGTACTGACTGATGAAGTCTCCCACCTGGCCAATGGAGGATCTGGGATCGTTGATGATCGAACTGAGGGATTGCACTTGACAGCTGAAGTTCATCCTGAGGTAAGCTTTATTCTGACATGAACAAAACTCATTCACAGTTATGTACCATTTAGGAATGTAGGATTGTTAAATTCAAAGCCTAGTTCTAGCATTTTTTACTGATACTAAGAAGCTGCCTTGATCTCTTAAGGTTAGAAGGTTCACTGATTTTTTTTTTTTCCATTAATGCCGAATCTTTTTTATTAGCACTGATATATAAATTCTTTTTAATCAGGATACAGATTCTAGTGCGGTAGGAGGAGATTTTGAAATTGAGACTGAAAAAGTCGAAGTCCTTGTGAACTATTCTCAACAAGTAGATCATTGTAATAGTTCTGTCTATGAAGGCAACACAATGGACCAAGAAAAAACACCGACACTCGAAGCTTCCTATACTCAAATAGTGTCCACAGAAGAAATGCCTGGTTCTGTTAAAGAATTGAAGTCTGATAGCATGGGTTTAAGTTTCAGCTCAGATTTTCAAGATGATAAAAGTGTAGATGGAACTGGAAGTGTCACCGGCAAGTTCCAAAATTCTTTGAGTTCTATTGGTAATAGAATCATAACAAAAGAAAGTCAGATAATGCCATCAACGAATTCAGATGATGAACAATTCCTTTTCAGTGATATTGATGTTTCAAAAACTGAGGTAAATGGGAATATAGAGTCAGAAAGGCAACGTTTCAATGATAAAGAAGATTATCCATTAGTATATCCAAGTAGCATTGATGAAGAGGATAGATTTGTAAATAGAAGTTATGTGACAGACAGTTCTCTTTCTCTAGATAGTCACGAGATCTTCAATCAGGGGATTGCAAGTCCCATCACAATTCCTCCAAGTCATCCAATTTCTAATAAAGAAGTTGAGCGTCTGGCAGCATCACTACCCAATATGCAGGCTGTTATTGATAATCCAATTGCCTGTAAGATCAATCATCGTTTAAGCCATTCTGTGGACTCAAATTCCAAATCGTTGAAGTGGATGGAATTCTGTAAAGATAATGCAAGCTCCAAGTCTGGTGATGATGGAAAAGAGAAAGTGGCAGAGGAGCGGTCAAAATCCGGAGAATTCTTGGTTTCAGAAGAACTTAAAAGTATTATTCCCAACTCTAGAGCGGGTAAGAGAATTTGAATATACTGTAAAATTTAACTTCGAGTACTTACTGATTTAACTTTGAGTACTTACTGTCTTAACAAATTCATAACTGATTTTAGGATATCCTGTGTGTCTTTTAAGAATAATATATGGCTTCCTTTTTTTTGTGATTAATTAATCTTCACACCATTCATCTTTGAGAACAATTTTTTTTTTTCTGTTAGACTCCTTTAGAGGTAAATTCTTGTTCTTTTTAGTAAGAAACAAGAAGCACTTGATTTATTCAAAATTGATGCAAAAAATCCTTGAACAGTAAACTGTAGGGTACCAGGCTTAAAAGTTGGCAGTTATTCCTTATGGAGTGAGGTTGCTCTATGTAATTGAGGATCATTATTATTGAGAACATGAATGTATATCCTTTTTGAAACACATTATAGCTCTTGACCCTGTTGAGAAAACTTTTACAGGTAGTCCTGTAAAAGCAACCGTTGACCCTGTCGGAAATTGGAAACTTTGGCCTTTCTCTTTCAAAAGATCTAATTCTAGGAAAGGAAGCGAATCAGCTGTTGATGGTTACATAGATTTTGATATTAAGAAGGCTTCAGATAGGAACATTGGAATAGATGGAGAAGCAAGCATCTTTAAGCACAAGGTAGAGAAACAGATGGTTAAATCCCTCTCGCCGACGTCTGAGCAGCTGGCATCCTTAAATCTCAAGGAAGGGGGAAACACAATAACTTTCACATTTTACACTGCAGTGCTGGGGAAACAGCAGGTCAGAGGATTTTTTTTTTTTTTCTTTTGGCCATCCCTGTCTTCTTTATTTATTTGTTTCCTTTCATTTTTGCATCTCTGACTGAATATGTTTCTCAACAGGTTGATGCTAGGATTTATTTATGGAAATGGAATACGCGCATAGTGATATCAGATGTGGATGGGACAATAACAAAGTATGGTATTTCATCCTGATGATTTTGAATGCATCTGATTTTCAGCATGGTTTTATTTATGTAGAGAAAGAGAACTCTTATTTGGTATTGTTTACTCCAGTTGTTGGCCCCTTTCTAATCCTTTTTCAGAATGAAAATATTGCACTTGGACGAGTCATTAGTAACATATTCTGGCTTCTACCATCCAATTAACATCCTCTTTGATATTGGAAGTTTGTCACTTATCCCCCACCCAACACCCCCGCCCAAAAAAATATGCAATCAAGTTCCTTATAGACAAGAGTTGTTCTTCAATTATTCACTTTGTGATTCAGTTGTGGGAAAAATTTAATTAGGGTTAGGATGGGGAAGATGCCTCATTAATTCTTCAGCTATGGAAACTAAACCTTTGTGAACTAAACATGTAGCACTTAAACCTTAGTTTTTTGCTTTTAAAATTCATGTTATTTCCTCCCAAGTTCCATACCATGGTTTCCATCTTAAAGATGCATTTGAATTCTTAGTCAAATTCTAAAAAAAAAAAAAAAAACCAAGCTTTTGAAATCTGCCTCTTTTAGTTTTCAAAACTTGGCATAGGTTTTGAAAACATGGGTAGAAAGTGGATAATAAAACAAAGAAACTTATAGGTGGAGGTAATGTTTATAAACTTAATTTTTAAAAACCCAAAACGAAAAAGGGTTAATCAAACGGATGCTTAACTAAATATTTACTTTTTTCCTTTTTCTTTTTTCCCCCTCTCTCACTCTTGTTCACTTTCTTTACTTTTTCCTCTTCTGTCACTTTCTTAGATCGGATGTTCTGGGTCAATTCATGCCCTTTGTTGGAATGGATTGGTCACAAACAGGTGTCACAAATTTATTTTCTGCTATTAAGGTATGTTTTATCTCAAACTCTGTGATGAACGATGATGCAATGAACTCAATTTTATTTGATTTATTTCATTTTTATATTTTCAGGAAAATGGGTACCAATTGCTTTTTCTTAGTGCACGATCAATTTCTCAAGCCTATCACACCCGCCAGTTTCTTTTCAACCTTAAGCAGGTAATGTATTCAGTAATTATTTAGAGCTTAAATTCTTGACTTAATATCCATGATTGATCTTTACCTGGTTTTTATCAATGTAGGATGGGAAGGCTTTGCCAGAGGGGCCTGTTGTTATCTCCCCTGATGGGCTTTTCCCTTCACTATATCGTGAAGGTTACTGCCTTTTAGCCCTTGTCTTTTTGTTAGAAATTACGTGAAAAAATATGCTTTGAGAATTACTATCCGATACTTCTTTCTTTTCAGTCTAATTTTAGTAAGTTGCTAGATGTTCTGGAGAAAGTTCTGGCTATTTATTGTATTCTTAGATTTGGTGTATATATTTAAACTAGGAATTGCAGTACTGGGTAGTTTGATGCAGCATGTTTTTCCCTTGAAATGCATACTTTAGCAGAGTCGTGTGAACCCTTTAGCCTTTTAAGTGTCTCCTGCATTTGCATCCATACTCTGCATAGCCTTTTTCCCTCGTGGGGGGTGGGGGGTGGGGGTGGTTTGGGGGTTGGGGGGTTTGCCTTGGGAAAATCTTAGGATCAAGCCTTCTGGTCGAAAACCCATCTCCTACATCTAGCTTTGGGGTGGGTGAAGCCTTCCTAGATATTTGTAGAGGATGGGTTGTAAACATAATTTAAAGACAAAGGTTCTCAATAATGTGATAATTAAAAAATATATATATGGGCTGCTTGAATTTGTGAATAATACCTTTGAGCTCATTTCCTCCTTCGCAGTTATTCGGCGGGCTCCTCATGAGTTCAAGATTGCCTGCTTGGAGGTTAGTTTTCCTCCCATCCTTGTTGATATTTAAATTTATACAAATTTTACATCCTTCATTCTCATACTGTGATGAGCTCCGCCGTTTCGATGATGACTGTTCGAAATGTTTTATTTCTTGGATTGGATTTTAAGCTTTTTTCTTGACAAAATCGCTCAAATTAGAAGTTTAGAATATCATTTGTTTACATGGATTCTAAATAAGATGGCTCATAGTCTGCTTTTTGTAACATAGAGAATTCGAGAACTATTTCCTCCAGATTGCAATCCATTTTATGCTGGGTTTGGAAACAGGGACACGGATGAATTTAGCTACCTTAAAGTTGGAATTCCAAAAGGAAAAATCTTCATTATTAATCCCAAGGTGATAATTTGAGGAGGATTCATGAATATGACTTGAAAAACAACATAATATTGTACCATTTGGTTGCAATAAAATTCGTCAAAATGTTCATGCTTGTAGGGGGAGGTGGTTGTAAACCGTCGTGTCGACACAAAATCTTATACTTCACTTCACACTCTTGTCAATGGCATGTTTCCCCCCATGACCTCGTCCGAGCAGGTTTCATAAGCTCTAAACTGAACTTCAACTAATTCTTGAAATACTTTTATCGAACCAATTCATTGGTTATTTTCTCAGGAGGACTTCAATTCATGGAATTACTGGAAACTACCACCTTCTTTGGTGGATTTTTAAAGTTGCCTGCCTAGAAGATTCCTGTTACATTGGAGATCCTTGAATTTGGGCATCAAATGTGCTCGGTTAGTAGATTTTGATTTACAAATTCTACGTTATATCATCTGTAGAAGTTTTAGAATTTCTCTGATATTCTCCAACATCTTGTTGGTATAACTTGCTCCAGGTGGGTGTTCTTAGCTAAATTCATTGGTAGAGATTATTAAACTTCTGGATCCATTGCTGATTACCCATTGTTTCCCATAAAAAAATCATCTGCAGAATCAGTTCATATTTTATACTGATATCTGCTGAGTCGAAATTTTTGTGTTACATACTGGATATAATATTATTGTATAGTCTGATGTTATCATCCACCAAGAGTTTAGCTTTTGTAAGTATGTAGTTTAAATTCATAGATAAATAATTAAGCTCCATAAGATATGTATTTATTTCCCTGAGGAAGAAAGTAAGGAACAATCCTTGAAATGTGAATAAATTCCCATTTCTGTTTGCTTGTTTGTACAAATAAAATGGTTGTACATTTTCCTCGTGCCTTTCTGATTGTAGAAGGAATTTGCTTACACCATGAACATGGTGGCAAAATTCCCCAATAGTTACCGTCTTTTATTTTATTATTATTATTTAGATGAATACATTTGATGGATATTTTCTTTTGCTCGATCCCTTTTTTTATTATTATTATAATACTTGTGGTTCTTTAGTTAAATAATAAATAAAAATACTACATTTTCTTTCGAGTTCTATTTGATGGTCTCGTGAGTCAACTATAATATATACCTCATCTCGAAGAGCTTTTATTTATTTATTTATTTTTTTTAAAAAATAATATATATACACGGGTTATATACACACTCATGTATCAATACTCCTAATAAACTATATACTTGAAAAAAAAAATTAAAAGTCATTCACATTCGTGTTAGGGTATATTTGTCCTTTTAATTAGATAAGTATTAATAATTGATGATGAGGATGGAGAAAAAAGATTTTGTCAAAGTGAGCATAGTTTCACGGTAATTGACATGTAGTTCTCTTTTTGAGATGAAAGGTACAAATCGACATGTAGTTCTCTTTTTGAGATGAAAGGTACAAATCTTATACGGTTCATTTATTATTTAAAAATGATTTTTTATATATATAAAAAAGGAAGATTTTGTTGATTATTGGAATAATGGTTTTACACTGAACGATGTTTTTAAATATACATTGTAATCAATGCATCATATTTTAAATGTTAAAGGTAGATATTTGTATACATGTATAAGTTTGAGAATCTAGGTATCAAATTTTAACTTTTGGTTTAATTTGAGCTTATATTTAGATTATGGACATATATGTAATAATTGTTATGTGTTTATTAATTGTTAACAAGGACAAATGAATAAGAGTGTACTTGGGTTGGGTAAGGTTGTGAGATTTTTTTGGACCAATTTGAAAGGCAACATGAAAGACGGGTCTCCAACTCAAATCCCAATCCTTAAATTTTGGGTTGGGTTGTGTTGTCGGGTATTACTTTTTCTTATTAATTTAAAATACTTAAATTTATCTACAACATATATTTAATAATAAAAATTTGGGAAGACTCAAGTGTTAAATATCAAATATTAATGAAATCTATTACAAACTTTAAACAAAGACAAATATTACTAAAAGAAAAACATTAAAAACTCACAAATTCATTAATCCTAAAAGGAATATATATATATATATATATATTAATTATATGTAATTCCGGTTGGGTTGGGTCAACCTAATTTTTTCTTTTAATTCAACTCGAGTCCCAACTTAAACTTGAGAAAAATAGAGAAAATTTAATTTAATCCAACAAAAAACAAAACTAACCCAATCCAACCCTTACAATTTGGGTTGGGTAGTCCTACAATTATCGGGTCATTTAAATACCCCTAAAAATGAACCATAAGAAATTAGTATTAATAATAAAAGATGAGATTTCTAATTCCAACATACATCTCTTTTATGTTATTTTTAAATAGTTATTTATTCAATATTTTCCTTCTAGTTACATATGCGAGAATGTGTCGTGCAAGCTCATTTCATTTCTTCTTGATGATTTTATTGGTATAATCGATGAGTTTGTCAAGTTCGGCCTCACTGATAAGACCATCTTTATCTGCATCTGCATAAGCCATAGCATAGTGAGCTTTGTAGAATGGAATAACTGAGCCTAGAGAGTCGAAAGTTTTTGCTAACTCCCGAATGCTGAAAAAACCATCTTTGTTGCTATCATGATATTTAAAAATCTCCTTTATCCTCTCTCGACTAAGAGGAATATTAGATTGCTTTCTATCCAGAACTTTTGTTGATGAATTTTGAATTTTGTCTCGCAACTGCTTTTTCTGGTTCATATGAGTGTTTGAACTAAGCTTGTGTACAAGATTGTCGTTAGTTTTTATGATCATCTCATTGTTGAGTTAAGTTGAACTACGAGTGTCGTTGAGGAAAGATTGTAGCTCTTCTTGAGTGAGATCACCATCAACATTTCTATCATACTTCTTTATCAATTTATTTGCTTCATTCTCAGCCCATCCTTGAAGTTGCGAGACCGACATTCTTAAACTAAAAATATATTTTTGTTTGGTTGGAATGTTTGAAGATGAAACAAATCTTAACATGGTTCAAGTATTTTATAGGAGCTCCTGCAGTGAGCATAGCTATAACTGTAAAATTGTATCATTCTTATTATTTATAAAATTAGAATCCCATGTTCCATATGGACCAAACATCAATACAAAAAGGTTATAGAAGTTTCTCCACTAACTTTGCAAGAAAAATTAAAAAAAATGTACCCATCTCTTGGACTGCTCAATCAGCATTGAATTAAAATGTGCCACATGACCCAAAATATATATTTTTTAAAAAATATATATTTTTTTTTTTGTATAAGTAAAAAAGAGGGAGTATGGGAATATTAATCATTCCCATATACTTATATCTTGAAATTTAATATTTTTTTAGCAGTGAAGTTCATAAATTTTGTAGGGCACCTTTCAAATAATAATTTTTTTACCTGATTTTTGATAGATCTATGGACAAAATGTTAGAGTATTTTATAGAGAAATCGGAGGAAATAACATAATCGGAAGCGTCTTGTTGATTTTTGTCAAAAAAATGGAAATAATGAGATTTTTGGCAAAAGCGTGTTGAGCACATGACATTTACTTTTTTAATCCCTAAATTGCCCTTGGTATGGTCGGATAACAACTTTTTAGATTACTAAGATTTCGACCTAATGGATTCACATTTTTTAAATTTGAATTGATGGTTTCATATCCGATTTGATTTGATTTAACCACTTTTCAAAAATATTCAAAATTAATCGATCTTTAATTTTTTATATCTTTAGATATTTTCATTATCTTATTTGTTTTTTGTTATTTTAAATTCGGATTAAAATTTGTGATTATGATTAGGATTTTAGTTATCATTTTTGTATTATTTTAATCATCTTTTATTCATTATCATCTTATTATTATTATATCATTTTAATATTCTAGATATACTCTTCATTTTATTAATATCTCAAGAAAAGTCTGTATTTTCAACAAACAAGTAACTATCAACTGTTTCAATCTTTCTGTTATTATGATTTTTGTGTTGTTAAGGCTTATATTCCATTAGATTCTTCATTCCAATAATTTATTGATTGTATTCAAGGTAAGTTTTATTTTCGTCTTCCAATCTCTTTGTGTCTCGTTTGAGAGTTTACTGGGATGATTCCTTATTCGAATTGTTGAAGATAATGATGCTTTGCGGCTTATGTTAGTTTTATCTAAATTCTCCCATAATGATATATGTGTAGTTGTTGACATCATATCATCTGGTACTTCTAGAAATACAGTGTATTTGAATAGTGAGTAATGATGCTTTCGTGCTTTTGAATCCTCTCAATCTGAAATTTTCATTAAAGAAGCTTCACTTTTTAGGAGCAAATATGTATTGAAAAAATCTATTTATTTGCTTGCTCTTAATAATAGTTTTGAACTTATTACAATTAGGTCAATCATATGTCATTTGATATTCGGTGTAAGGATTTGTTCTGTGGTTCATCTACGTGCATTAGTGTACAAGAAAAATGGGGTGTAGATGGTCCTTAAATTCACAAACACCTACCAATGTGTTGTCGATATTGTTAGATATGATCATAGGCAAGCAGATTGTTTCTGAGCGTACAAAGTCTTTTTTCAGAGTTAATGATAAGGTTCCATGTGCCCATATGATGTTATTAGCTATATGAAAAGGCACGATGTGAATGTAAGTTACAAAAAGGTTGGCGAGGCCGTGAGATTGCTTTGAATTCTATTAAGGGTACTTTGGAGTCCTCCTATGCTCTTTTGTTAGCATTCTCAAGTGGACTGATTGAATTTCAACAGGTACTTGGTTTGTTTTTTTCCAAATATAGTGTAATTTATTTGAACTACGTTTTAAGTTGTCAACATATTCACTTTTAGCAAGAACATATACAACAGAAGAAGCTGATGATCAAGGTAGGTTTAAGTATTATTTTATGGCTCTTGCTACTTCTTTAGATACATGGAATTACTGTTTACCTATAATATTAGTGGATGGTGATCCTCCAACCATTATATCTTGCATTCCTTGTTGTACATACGTTGCTATGTTATTCATTTATTGAATCATTGTAGATAAAAATTGGAAACATACCTCGTCCTCACTAGTGAGAATTATTGGTTATTTGTTTGTCAGTTTTTTCCTACCACTTATTTTAATAGCCTTCGGTCTTTCATTGACCATTATTCTTCCTTCAGTTTTCTCTTTTTTTATAACTTTAATCATTCTTTGAATGCACTTAAAAAAATTTATTATTCTTAAATTTATTAGTTAAAAGATATTGCAAAGTTTATTATTCTTAAATTTATTAATTAAAAGATATTGCTAAACAATTAATATTCCGGTTGAGGAATAGGGAAATATTTTTTATATAAAAGATTCTTTCCATTTGACAAAAGATTTCAATTAAAATATTAATTTAAAACAATTTCCTTAATCTGTAAATATTTTTGAAAAATAAATCTGTAATTATTTTTAAAAAATCTAAACATCTCTACTTATAACATCCAATAACATCCAAGCAGTCATTTTCACTAATTATTGTATATAGGAGATTACATTGTATTATTGAAAAGAAAAATTGTATGGTGTTTTTTATTTCACTATCCGTAAAGACGATGTGAAGATCGTGGAAATCGTCGAGTTTCATCTTCCACAAAATAGGTTGCTTGAAATATGCTTCTACTCTTAAAATATCACTTTTGTGGTCCCTTTCCACATTATGAGTTTCGATTTCCCTTAGACAAACAAATGAAAGTTAGAGAAGGATGTATATGAAAAGGTTTATTTCTTCCATGATTTACAGCAAGTTATTGGAATGTACGTGATTATTGTGAGGGTTTGTAGAGATTTCTTATTGTAGGTGGATGGAGGAGTTAAGGTTTGTGGTTGGTCACTTAGAAAGAAATTTGTTATCACTTAACGGTTTGTTGATGTTGGTTGGAAATTTTTGAAATCCCTATTTTGTTTTGGGAAAGATGTTGTAATTTGAATGAACTCTTGAGTTGTGTATCAATCTTGTCAAGTAGGTCTTAATTTGAGGTTTGGCAGGTGCATTGATTAGCTTGGTAAGTGGTTTATTTATAGTGCATTTTTGTGTTTTTTAATTGTTTAGAAACTCTTCAAATTCTATATTTGAGTGTTGGGAGTTTTAATTCAGGTCGGATATTTTTTTGACAATTTCACACTTTTTTTTAATTAATTTTTCAGTTTTTCCGTTTTTATAATTTTTTTTTTGCTATTTGTCCAAAGTAAACCTTGAATTTTGCTATTTATTTCGTCAGCCCTATTTAATATTGATGTAATTATATTTTGTATGATGTTAAGTAGTGTTAGTTTATTTCCTTATGTAAAAACCCATTCGCTTAGTATTTAAGATCATTTTCAATCCTTTTGTAATTGTGGTTGGAACCCTAATGTATCTACCCCATTTCACTCTCTAGAATTTTCTCTCTACCTTCACTCTAAACTTATCATAAAACATTATCTCCAAAATAGTGGTGCCTCCATAAATTTTGTTTAGGAAGATTTACTTAGAATTTGATTAAAAAATAATATACAAGTAATCAATTTCAAAATTCATAAATTGATTGTACGATTAATTTAATACATCACAATTGTACTCTACAAGATTTCATATTATAAAATCCTTGTATAATATTGAGAATCTTATATTAGAAAAATCAAGAGATCTCAAACTTTTTATAAGATAGATGCAGGAATAGATCTATATAGAGTGGGAAATACGTATCACTCGAATAGTAACGATTTACATATTTCTGTACTGATTTTGATTAAATATTAAAGTTTTGTAAGTATAGTTAAGATCGTAATTCGTTTAACTCAAAAACTGTGATTTACACCTTGCATCGGTGGTGTGGAAAGGACATAAGTTACGCCTATTAACTTCAGGTTGCGGGTTCCAATTGTGAGAAGCCCACTTTTCATTTCTAATTTTTCTATATATAGTTTTCAAAGGTAAATTCTTATAAATAGATAAATTCTAAAAGTATTCATATTTTATAGTAAAAAATTTGAAAGTGCTTTTGAAACTTTATATTATAAAGTGTAAATATTTTTAAATATTTTTTATATTTAAAAAAACTCTTTTCAAATAAAAAAAAAGTGAACTAAAATATTTATAAAATATAGAAAAATTTCATAATCTATCAAATTATCGATGTCTATCATTGATAGATTCTGAAATTTTACTATATTTTGTAAAAAGAATTCTTATGTAAATTTTTTCGTAAGAATTGGAAAATGGTAAATTCCAATTTTTACAAAAAAAAAAAAAATGTGAGTTTAATTCGAGTTGAAATTGGTTGAAAAGACTAAACTAATGCTTATTGAAATTGAAATTGGTTAACATAAAGGGTAATCACAATAGGTAGTATTTTTAATGATAATAACCAAGTGTATCATAACATTTTAAAAAATTTGCAAATATAGCAAAATCTATGAACAATAGAATCTATTAGCTACTGATAAACTCTTACCAACAATATGATCTATCACCAGTAGAGACCATCTAAATTTTGTCATATTTGTAATTGTTTTATATAATGCTAATACTTTGAGCTTGATTTCTATATTTGCAATTGTCCCTAATTTAAACTAAGTTTAAGTTAAAAAAATCGAAATTGGTTTAAGTTAAAAAATGGAAATGGCTAAAAAAAATTAAATGTAAATTCCAATCGAGATTGCAGGTGCCCTTCCAACCACGATATTGTAGTAGAGGTCTGACAATTTTGAAAAGCCTCATTATTTTCAGAGGTTTGGAGAATACATAAACACATGTAAAATTAAAAATAAAAACTGAAATTGAAATGAGCATCGTGTTAGGGCTTTGACTGACGGGTGAGATGCTCTGGTGGTGCGAGGGAAAGAAATGAATTTAGAGTAGAAACGGATGTCAATTGAAATGTTTATCACGCTGTTGGAAAGAGTTAGATTCGTGGATTAGTTAAGGGGAACGTCTTTATTCTCTTATCTTTTTAATTTAAAAAAAAAAAAAAAAAAATCGTTTTGCATGATATATTAACTTAAGTGGGGACTCATGGCTTTATATAATAAGGAAATAATAGATCAATAAATAAGTAAAATGTGCATAAGCCAATAGTTACTATAAATATTCAAAAATATTCCATGCGTGTTAAATATTTCAATTTTCTTATCATTTTTATTTAGAGAAAAATATATATATATATATATATATATATATATATATATATAAATTTGTAAATTTTATAGAAAGGACAAAAAATTCAAAATATTTAAAAGGAATATCATGGTCGGTTATCGAATATATAGCTCTAATAAATTGGGCACTAATTTGAGCATATCAAGTGGTCCTATTGAAATTTAAAGGATTATGTATGCAGCATAATTATAATAAACTGTTAGAACGTTTGGAGTATTGAGTTAGATATTAAAGTCTATATTTGGTGTGCATACTATTTTAGTCTAAATTACAGTAATTCATATTTGGAGTGCAAACTAATTTGTTTATATTAATTAAATATATACGTTAAATTAGATTTAATGTATAGATGGTTATTTAGTTAATGTGCTTATTTAATTATTTAGTTAATGTGCTAATTAATTAAATAAATATTTAATTAACTAAGCATAAGGGTAAACGGGAAAAGACTAGGAGAAAAGGTTAACCCTTCTCCATATAAATTCTTCCTTATAGCCCTTTTGAGGTCAAGAATTCATTTGGTGAGATTTATCCTAGCCACCAATACACAAATCCTCTTTACTCTCTAAGAGAAATCTCTCTACTTCTTCTTCCAATTAGTTGGATACCACCTATCCTTCTATTGGAATTTCTTCTTCCAATTAGTTGGACACCACCTATCCTTCTATTGGAATCCTTGAGAATAACAAGGTTATTCTCGTGGTTATTCAAGTTCGATCGAGAAGAAGTTCATGGCAAGATCGAGACGATTTTTCATGGAACTCAGGAATCTTCAAAGGTAAGAATGGTTCTCTCTTATTTTTCCTTCTCTAAAGCATGTTATTTCATATGTTTATCCATTATATTTTTTGTTTTAGAACAATGTTTTTGTTTATTCAAAAATCGATTTTCGAGGTGCAAGGCATTTACACGCTTCCTCTCGGGATTCGATCCTTACACTTACATGATCAAATCAAGTGAGTCTAAGTTTCAAATATCGAAAACATCTATTAAGCCAAAAAAAGCCAAATGAAATTTAGAGTACTCATCTTATGAAAACAATATGAAAACAATATACAAAAGCACCCACCCGTTCTCTATTTTTTGTTTCTAGAAACCAAAATTCAAAATTGCAACAATTGACTCTGATACCAATTGAAGGGACAATTTAAAAGTTGATTTTATATATAAAAAAAAATAAACAATTTACACTAAACAGAGAATAAATATCAAATTTAAGCATGCTATTAAAAAAGAAGTAAAGGGACAAGGATCTCACCTTTATCGAATCCCAATCTTCACGATTTCCTCTCACTTTTCTCATGAATGCCTCCTCAATGAACAAGGACACTACCGTAAGAGTTACCTTGTTATTCTCTTGGATTACAAGGAGTAGAAATGTGCTATAAAGATATATTTATATGGAGAAGAGTTAACCTCTTCTTCAGGTTTTTCTTTTCACATTTTAAGCTAATTAATTAAGTAATCATTATTTAATTAATTAGCATACAAATTAAATAACTATATGTTAAATCGTATTTAATGTAGAGGTGATTAATTAACATAAATATCACATATCTATACTAGCCTCTATTCTCAATTATTTGTTAATTAATTAATTAACAATTAATTAATCAATTAACAATTAATTAATCAATTAACATATAAATTAAATAACTATATTAAATCACATTTAATATAGAGTTAATTAATTAACATATAATTATCACATAGTTATATGTATACATCTCTTTCTGAATCCAATTTATATAAATTCAATATTTGAGTGTCATTCAAATACATCTCTCTTATACTGTAATTCTGTATGAATCCAATGCATATGAATTTAATATTCGAATCTCATTCAAATATTTTTCTCTTACATAATTTGGATTATAGATCATAACTATAATTAACCATATTATATATTAATCATATTAATATAAAATTCCTTCAAGTGATTTGAACAGTTCAAATCATTCCTCATTACTATTCTTATGTGAGCTAACAAAGAGACCTTACGGACCTACAGATTAGAAGCTCCAATGATATGAGATTAATTAATTAAACTCTTTAATTAAATTAATCAATGTTCATTAACTATCAGTCACTCCACTAAAAACCGATAACTGCACTCTTTGCACTGTAGATATATTTTTGTATCTACGGATATAACCAATCAACAGCGAGACAACCCTTCACAAATTGCTCATAACTACAGCTAGGTCAAATTATCATTTTACCCTTACAGTTACATCTAACTTCTTAAGCACCACTGATTTCTCTAATGAACAAACAATTAATAGTCCAACTATAAACTGGCACCTCTCGAGCCAGTGAGAGGTTGGGGTCTCATTGTTCAAGACCCAAAATCAGTTATTAAGAAAGTGTTTGACAACCCAAGAAGAGTTGAGTTAAGTTGGTATTTTTTACTAACTCAATATTTTACAACCAACTTTAAGTGTTGGTGGGGTTGAGTTGGTTATTTTACCAACTCACCTAAACTCTCCCTAATTCTCTCTCCCTCTAATGTTTTTAATGGTTCCACCCATCGGTCTCCATTGGTGATTATCGCTACCACACTCCGACAACATACTTTGATGACCACCTTCGGATGGCCAACTCCGAGGACCAACTCTGAGCATCAGCAACCACCTCAGATGATACTCTGGCAACCAATTTTCAACAACCACCTTGGTACAAAACAACCCTGACATCCATATTTGCATAACCAACTTCGACGAAGAACTCCGGACTCCATCAACTACCTCCGATGACAACTCTAGCGACTAACTCTAACGACTACCTTCGCATAAGAATTTTGACGACATACTTCGACTACCACATTCGTGTGCCCAACTTCGATGACCACTGATAGAAATAAAACGGTGGGTTTAATTACCCACGATTTTATCACTCTCACTCTCACCCGTTTTCTCACGCATTTTCATTACTTTCCAAATTGCCTCAATTACTTTGTCATTTCTCTTTCTCATGCATCTTTTCTATTCCCCTTCTCTCATATTCTCTCTTCTTTCGCCTTCTAATTCATCTTTCTCATTTTCTCTCTTCTTTCTCTTTTTTGGCTCGTATGAGTTTTATTTTCCTTTTTCTTTCTCAAATTCTCCTTTCTCTTTTTTGGTTTTCTTTCTATGGTTGTTCTTTTAGATCTAATTATTCTTCTTCTATTTCATTTTTTTATTTAGAAAATATTACATACAACGTCCTATTATTGTTTCACTAAACAAAAGTTGAACGGTATGTTTTAAACAACCTATCCCATGATGTTTTCAAATATTACATAATTCTAATGAAATAGTAGAATTTAAAATTATGGCTCAATTTATTTTTTTAAAAGATTATTTGTACACTGATGCAACATAATAGTGGAAAAAAATAGACATCAATATTTCTAAAATCATTTCACTGGTTTTAAAAAAAAGGTAAATCCATATTCCACAAATTGGTTAAAAAAAGACTAACTAATAGTTGGTTTTATGATTTAAATAGTAAGATTTTGGTTTTTTTTTTTAAGATTAACATTTAAGTATCACCCATTCTATCTAAAATAATGCAAATAATTTCGTTTGATGGCATTAATTCTTTCAGTTTTTTAACTTTTACAGTAATTAATGATTAAGTTGGCTTTTTGAATGGAATAATCACTTCCATTTGAGTGTTTAAAAATTGAATTCAAAATTTTATGTTATGTATATGAATACTTTGTAGAGAATTTGTTATATTTTGAGAATGGAAAAGAATTCAAAGTTTTTTTTTTTATTTTTATCTTAGAAAAGTTAGGAAAATATGTGTATAGTTGAAAATTAAAATCAACAATAACTAAAAAAAAAAAAAAAAGACAAAATCAATTTGATTTACAAAAACAACACTAGATACCTCAATTTAGCTCATATCAACTCTGCCATCAAACACAAACAATAATTACCAACTCAACTCAACTCTACATACTAAATACAGACAATGTAACTATCTAGATAATTTAACTCTTCAAATAATAATTACTAACTCAACTCAACTCAACTCAACTCTCTACTTTTATCGCGCACCAAACGCCCTCTAAGGGAGCAATTTATCTATTTTCTCTAAAGTCGGGAAGGAGTGAATTCCATCTTATGTAGTTGTGCTCCCAGCTCCCAACTCGAAAAAATCTCCAAAGTGGTAGACTTGTTGAGTCGGCTAACATAGCCATTCTCATCCATACATATCAAAAACAGGAATTCACAATTCATTTAGGATTAAGGTCAAGTTACCTATGGTCATCCTAGTGAAATGTAAGTTTCTTCTAGTAACTGTGTTCTATAGATAGACTATTCATTTTAAGGTCCAGTCTTACACAAACTCTTTGTATAGAATACCCCTACTCACATGTCTCCACATGAATGATCAGGATCAGATCATTTGTAGCACTTTATAACAATTGTAACAATTACAAGCGGGTCGTATTTATAGTGTTACAAGGATAAGTTACCCAGCCTTATCCATCAACTACAGACCATTTAGATTATTACTTAAATATGGTTAACCTGTATGTCAACCACATACATGTTTTAAGTTTCATAAAATAACCTTAGTTTATTAGATTAAATTAATGTATTCTAAATGTTAATGAAATACATCTTATTTTATATAATTTGTTTTTACAAACTACAAGATATATGAGATTTAGGATACTAAATCCAACATGTTCATCCATGAAGATCAACAAGCCCAAAGGTCAATCCTCCAAGAAGATCAAGAAGTCAAAGGTGAACAATCCTTCGAGAAGATCAACATGCCCAAAGGTCAATAACCCAAGAAGATCAACAAGTCCAAATGTCGATTTTCAAAGAAAATCAACAAGTCCAAAGGTCGATCCTCCAAGAAGATCAATAAGCCCAAACGCCGACAATCCAAGAAGATCAATAAGCCCAAAGACCGATCATCTAAGAAGATCAACAAACCCAAAGGTCGATCTTCCAAGAAGATCATCAAGACCAAAGATTGATCTTCCAAGAAGACTAACAAATCCAAAGGTTGATCCTCCAAGAAGATCAATAAGCCCGAAGGTCGATCATCCAAAAAGATCAACAAGCCCAAAGGTCGATCCTCAAAGAAGATCATCGACCCCAAAGGTCAATCCTTCAAGAAATCAACAAGTTCAATGGTCGGTCCTCCAAGAAGATCAATAAGCCCAAAGGCCGATCATCCAAGAAGATCATCAAGCTAAAAGATTAATTTTTTTTTTAGGGAAAACATCAAAGGATTATGTATTAGAAATTGTACTTACTATACAGAAGAGATTAATACAAATACAAAGTTCAAATTCCACGAATTAAATTTCTCAGGAAATATCATCGAACAACAAACATTCTAAATTTGTTATTCTTTCTAAAGCACTATACCTGGAATTTGCAATATTGAACAATTATCGAACTGCTTGGGCTTAATTTCTTAAAATAGAGGGCAAGTGGATGGTTTATCGTTAATTAAAATTGTATTTTAAAATACTTTAAATTAAATACTTACACTTTCCATAGTACCTTGTAAGTTGTGGAAATTAAAACTTTTTCGAAGGCTAAGGCTCTTTCGAAGGCTAAATATTTGATGTTCGAAAATTATCCATAATCTCATCCCTTTTAAATCTAATTTGGCTTTAAAAGGTGTCCATTCTGATATGCTATGTGTTTTGTGCATAAGAAGAATAACAAGACATCTTCCCATATAATAAAAGACATTTGGTCTCTTTTTCTTGATACTAATGTTGACATTCTTAATCTTTGTAATGCTAGGTCAAAGTGGAGTAGCTTAATCACTAGTTTTGGATGTTGGCAAAAGTAATTATTATTGCATGGTAGATTTGAGAGACTAAAAATTAAACAAGCTATTGTTTCGAAGAGTTAATGCTAATATCGATTCCATATGTGATTTATAATTGATAAGCATCGTTGTAAGGAGGTGGTTGACTACCAAGAATCTGAAGGGAAAACAATTGTGGCGACCAGTCTATTTCTCAATAAGTTGTTTCTCTTAGATGGTTTCTTCCTTGGACTTTTGTTTTATTTTTTTAATAGGAAAGAAAAGAATCTTTATTGATGTACAATGGGGAACAAAAGTAGGTTAGAGAAAAGTCTTCCAATTTTTTTACCAAAGAAAAGAAAAGATCGAGTAGAAGATGGGGCTCCAATAATTTGGGTATACAATTTCCTAGGAAATCTCATTTGTTTTGACTTTGATATTATACTCGCCAAATAACATTATACAATTTCCAAGTTTCTTCCTCTCCTCCCCCAAAGTCAGAACTGGACAGAAGTTTGAGAAGTTCAACCTAAAAAATATTATTATAACGATAAAAGAGAATCTAATATATAATATGTAGTAAAATGTGATTCATGAGATTTTGAATGAGCTATAATTTCTGATAACTCAAACTCATTCGACCCTCTCATATAATGTAAAAACACCTATGAAAATTCCATACAAATATAGTGAACCCAAGAACACGTTTTATTTTTGTGTTTCTAACCCAATCATCCCTTTAATTTTTGTAATCTATTTCTGATGGTTTACAATTTTTTTTAAAACAAATTATTAGAGATAGAGGTAGAGGTAGAGGTAGACACTAAAAGCAAGTTAGGTTATAATTTTAGAAACCAAAATTCAGTAGATAACCATTTTATTTTATTTTATCTTTTTGAGTAGTTGGTTAACTGTTAAAATATATACATAAACAAAATTTGAAAAGTAAATAAAAAATTTTAATCTTTTTAAATTTTGGTTAAGACATGAGATGAAATATATATATTGCGAATGGGAAATTTTGGACCGATCGAAAATTTCCACGTCATTTACTAAATTAATGACGAAATTCCAAACAATTGAATTCGAGACTAATTAGAAGTTGACATTTGTCCCAAATTAAAGTTGAAGACATAAATTGACAAAGTCCGATGATGCCACATGTTTCCTTCATAACCGTTGGATTGAATAAAATTACTTCGGTCCAATTTGATATTATTTTTTGGGCTAAAGTCCAATTTAGCCCATAAATAGGCTTAATTTGACCAAAATGTCAAATAAGGCCCAAATCCAATTAGTCAGGCTCATGGACCGACCAAGCCCAAACCCATGAAGTCCAGCAGAGAACTCTATAAATAGAGAAGTTCTCCTCATTTGTGAGGGTTAGCAATTCTATAGTCCAGAGAGCTTATAGAGAATTCTTTACAATCAGAAGACTCCTTGACTCCTGAAACTGACCACACTTGAAGACTGAAGTCCTTTGTAGATACAAGCATCCTGAAGACTGAAGTCCTTTGAAGATGCAAGCATTCTGAAGACTGAAGTCTTTTGAAGATACAAACAATTCTACATTTAGAGAGTTCAAAGAGAATTCATCAACAAACAGAAGACTCCCAAGACTCCTAAAGTTGCACTCTTAGAAGATAAAAGACCTTTAAAGACTGAAGTCCTTTGGAGATACAAGTATTCTTCCAAGACTTCAACTCTACGATCATCACGTGCTTCGCTTCCTCAAATCAAGCTTACGCATTCAACTGAGAGAGAATCAGAGGATCAAGTACTAACCACATCGCATCAAATCAACTTCAACAACAACACCAACTTAAGTTCAACTCTATGAAACAAGTTTCTCCAGAAGCCTCGTGCGAACATTAATCCTCCAAGAGGGTCAACAAGCCCAAAGTCCGATCTTCTAAGAAAATCAACAAGTCCAAAGACCGATCCTCCAAGAAGATCAATAAGCCTAAAGGTCGATCATCGAAGATGATCATCAAGCCCAAAGGCCGATCATCTAAGAAGATCAACAAGCCCAAAGGCCAATCACCTAAGAAAATCAACAAGCCCAAAGGCCGATCACCCAAAAAGATCAACAAGCCCAAAGGCTGATCGTTCAAGAAGATCAACTAGCTTAAAGTTTATAGTTTATTTTGAAAGCATCAAAATATTGTGTATTAGAGATTGTACTCACTACTAGCTTAAAGTTTATAGTTTATTTTGAAAGCATCAAAATATTGTGTATTAGAGATTGTACTCACTTTCCACAAAATTAATATAAATACAAAGTTCAAGTTCCATGAAATAAATTTCTATTGAAATCTCGTGCGAACAAATTGGTACGCCTAGTGGGACCTCTCTATCTCTCATCTCTCTCTCGTCATCCGAGTGAACAAATCTACAAATGGCACCAAAGAAAGTTGAATCCAAAGCTACCGTCACAAGCAACACTTACATAAGCTCTGTCATCATGGAGGAAATTTGGGGCCAACTGATGGAATTTCCTAAAGGCGTGATCGTTATCAGAGAAAATTCCTTGTTTGAAAACTATGCTTCTGTTACTGATCTATCAGAGAAAAAATCACATTTTGATGTAGTGTCTGTCATGATGACTGACGTAACAACTGAATTGACCATGGCAGAGATGAAGGTAAAGATATATCTCGTAATGAAGGCTGTAGAAGAGTGAGATCATGAAATCACTGCTTTAAGAATCAGATACAGACTCGAGATACTGCTGAATCAAGTCAATCCCTAGCTACAAAAGTCAATGACAAAAGAAAGACTGTCTTACAGGAAAGTTAGCCACCACAATCCATCTCTATTGCCTCCTTGTCAGTTTAACAGCTCCAGGATATGATCACAAACTCCATAAGAGCTCAGTATAGAGAACCGTTGCAAATTTCCTTTATGTACTCCAAGCCATACACCAAGAGAATCGACAACCTGAGAATATCAGCTGGGTATCAACCTCCAAAGTTCCAGCAGTTCGATGGAAAGGGCAATCCAAAACAACATGTTGCACACTTCATTGAAACCTGCGAAAATGCAGGAACCAGAGGAGACCAGCTAGTCAAGCAGTTCGCCATACCTTGAAAGGAAATGCTTTCGATTGGTATACTGATTTGAAGCCAGAAGTGATTGACAGTTGGGAACAGTTAGAAAAGGAGTTCCTGAACCGTTTCTACAGTACAAGGCACACTATTAGCATGATGGAGCTGACGAATACCAAATAGTGGAAGGGAGAGACAGTTATCGATTACATCAACCGATGGAGAGCTTTAAGTCTGGATTGCAAAGATAAACTTACTGAATTATCTGTAGTGGAGATGTGCACTCAAGGCATGCATTGGGAGCTTTTCTACATCCTACAAGGGACAAAACCTCGTACGTTTGAGGAGCTGGCAACACGCGCTCATGATATGTAGCTGAGCATTGCCAACAGAGGAACTAAAGATTTCCTAGTCCCTGAAGGGAGAAAATACAAAAATGATGTCAAGGGCACTGAAAAGATCGTGGATTGTGCCATAAAAGAATCTATGGTCGTTCATGTGACCCCACTGAAATTTTTCTCCAAAGGAAAACAAACAAAATTTGAAAGAAGGCACAATGAGGGCGAGAAGCATCGTCCAACTCTTAAAGAAAGACAAGAGAAGGTTTATCCATTCCCTAACTCTGATGTGACAGATATGTTGGAGCAACTACTAAAGAAGCAACTTATTTAACTACCGGAATGCAAACGGCCAGAACAAGAAGGAAAACATTCTTTACGAACTACGTTACGACTTGATCTCTGTCATTATAAAGGGTACGTAGGTAACTTAAAGAAATTTAAGTTCAGTCACGCATAAAAAAAAAACATTCTTTTTGAACTACATTATGACTTGATCTCTATCATTATGAAGGGTACGTAGGTAGCTTGAAAGAAACTTCAAGTTCAGTTCAGTTAAAAAAAAAACTTGAACTACGTCATGATTTGATCCTTTTCTTTAAAGGTATGAGGGCAACTTAATGAAATTTAAGTTTAGTTCATCAGAAAGTGTACCACAACCACCTAAGTATGATACTACAAGATTGATGTTGATCATCCCTGTAAAAGAATGACACTCCAGATTGAAGATGTTCATCCCTATTGGGGCAACACAAC
Organism: Benincasa hispida; assembly: GCF_027475165.1. Classification (NCBI taxonomy): domain Eukaryota; kingdom Viridiplantae; phylum Streptophyta; class Magnoliopsida; order Cucurbitales; family Cucurbitaceae; genus Benincasa; species Benincasa hispida. The sequence goes on from NC_143481.1 coordinate 7,847,501, forward strand.
AGATTAAAGAATTTCATCCCTCGTAAGGAGTTAGCATACTAAATAAAAGGCACACACTTGGAATGCACTTCGCTTCCTCTTCGAAATCAAACTTGGATGCTCTTCTATCTTCAACTTCAGAGGTTTCATCAATGCTTCATTTTCATGCTCAAGTCTGGAGGCTTTGCAATGCCATCTTCATGCTCAAAGTCGTTAAGTCGAGCTCAATGCGAAGATTCATTGATGCTTCGTCAAACTCAAGTGCGGAGGATTCGCCGATGCTTCATCAAGCTCAAATGTGGAGGATTCATCGATATTTCAAACTCAAATGCAGAGGATTCATCGATTCTTCAAGCTCAAATGTAGAGGATTTGCCGATGCTTCGTTAAACTCAAATGCGGAGGATTTACCGATGCTTTGTCAAACTCATATGCGAAGATCTCGTCAATGCTTCTCCATCTTCAAGTTCAGAGGCTCTATCGATGCTGCTCCATTTTCAAGTTCAAGATCGGCGTGCATGGCCCCACTTCCATCTTCAAGTTCAAGATCGGGGTGTATTGCTCTGCTTTCATCTTCAAGTTTAAGATTGATGTGCATGGCTCCACTTCCATCTTCAAGTTCAAGGTCGGTTTGCATGACTCTGTTCCATCTTCAAGTTCAAGGTCAGTGTGCATGGCTTCGCTCCATTTTTAGGTTCAATGTGTGTGTGGCTCTGTTTCCATCTTCAGGTTTAAGATTGGTGTGCATGGCTCCACTTCCATCTTCAAGTTCAAGGTCGGTGTGCATGGCTCCGCTCCATCTTCAAGTTCAAGGTCGGTGTGCATGGCTCCGCTTCATTTCCAAAGTATGGCGTGGCTCGCTTTATCTCCAAAGTATGGCATGGCTCGCTTCATCTCCAAAGTATGAAGTGGCTCGCTTCATCTCTAAAGTATGGCGTGGCTCGCTTCATCTCCAAAGTCTGGTGTGGCTCGCTTCATCTCCAAAGTCTGGCGTGGCTCGCTTCATCTCCAAAGTCTGGCGTGGCTCGCTTCATCTCCAAAGTCTAACGTGGCCTGCTTCATCTCTAAATTCTGGCGTGGCCCACTTCATCTCCAAAGTCTGGCGTGACCCGCTTCATCTCCAAGTCTGGCGTGGCCCGCTTCATCTCCAAAGTCTTGCGTGGCTCGCTTCATCTTCAAAGTCTGGCGTGGCTCGCTTCACCTTTAAAGTCTGGCGTGGCTCGCTTCACCTCCATAGTCTGGTGTGGCTCGCTTCATCTTCACAAGTTTGGGGTGGCTCGTTTCATCTTCATAAGTCAAGGTGCGACTTCGCTTCATCTTCACAAGTCAAGGTGTGACTTCACTTCACCTTCACAAGTCAAGGCGGACTTCTCTTCACCTTCACAAGTCAAGGCGCGACTTCACTTCACCTTCACAAGTCAAGGCGCGGCTTCACTTCACCTTCACAAGTCAAGACATGGCTTTGCTTCAACATCAAAATTCAAGTGCAGCTTCGCTTCATCTCCAAAATTCAAGTGCGACTTCGTTTCCTCTCCAAAATATTGGTACAACTTCACCTTCTCCAAAATGTTGGTGTAACTTCGCTTCCTCTCCAAAAATGTAAGTTTGGTTCCACCTCATATGCGAGATCAAGTTTGGTTTTCCTAGCTCTACCTCATAAGCGAGGATAACTCTTGTCCATCTGGCTCCACCTCATATGCGAGGACAACTCTGGTCCGTCCGGCTCTGCCTTGTACACGAGATCGACTCTAGCCAACCGTTCGCTCAAAAGCTTGATGGCATATTCTTCTCATCTTCAAAGTTTGATGGTATATCTGCCTCATATTCAATACTCGATGGCATATTTCCCTTATCTTCAAATTTTGATCAAGGAGTAACATAATAAGGTAGACCTTATCGGGATCCTCCCAAGGGTAAAAGCATGGGAGAGTTGTAAGTCTTGCAGGGCCCCTCCCATGACGATCAGGATATGCGAACGGTGCTACAAGGTAGACCTTATCGGGATCCTCCTTAGGGTGAAAGCATGAGAGAGCTATAAACCTTGCGAGGCCCCTCCCATGACGATCAGGATATGCGAACGGTGCTACAAGGTAGACCTTATCAGGATCCTCCCTAAGGTGAAAGCATGAGAGAGTTGTAAGCCTTGCCAGGGCCCCTCCCATGACGATCAGGATATACGAACGGTGCTACAAGGTAGACCTTATCGGGATCCTCCCTAAGGTGAAAGCATGGGAGAGCTATAAACCTTGCGGGGCCCCTCCCATGACGACCAGAATATGCAAACGGTGCTACAAGGTAGACCTTATCGGGATCCTCTCTAGGGTGAAAGAATGGGAGAGTTGTAAGCCTTGCAGGGCCCCTCCCATGACGATCAGGATATGTGAATGGTGCTACAAGGTAGACCTTATCGGGATCCTCCCTAGGGTGAAAGCATGAGAGAGCTATAAACCTTGCGGGGCCCCTCCCATGACGATCAGGATATGCGAACGATGCTACAAGGTAGACTTTATCGGAATACTCCCTAGGGTGAAAGAATGGGAGAGTTGTAAGCCTTGCAGGCCCCTACCATGACGATCAAGAAACACGAACAAGCATGCAGTAGATAGACCATACCAAGGTCATCCTACAAAAGAAGCGGTTTGTACTCCCTTGAGTACTCCATTGAGTTGTGCTAGAGAAGAAGAAAAAAAAAGGGGAATTTTTTCTTTTAACTACCGGTAGTTTCATCCATTGACTCAACTTGCCTCATCAAATTAAAGATCTTTTGTCATGGAAAGCAACAAGAAGTAGGGAAAACAAATCAATTAAAGAGGACAGTAGAAGAAAATTCTCAATGAAAATAGAAATCCAAATGAGGAAAAGCTCTCATAAAAAGTTCAGGTGCTTTCATCAATTCGCCATCGAATGGATATAACAGAAATTTTGCAACCATACAAATTAATCGAATTAGAAGCTTTTCCATTGGATATGATCTCTTTGAAGACTTACCTCTATTTATAGATAAGGAAGTGGTTATGTTTAAAGAAATATATATAAAAGAAATCCCAACTGTTGGAAGATTTATCTCAAATTCAATTAAAATTCTTTCAATTATTTGGGGTAGTTAACAAAATTGATTGAAAACCATATTTGACTAAGTTAAAGGATACAACAAACAATAATCCGAATACCTAAATTTTACTTGAAATTATCAAGTTTTATCAAGATTCAAGTTAAATCAAAATTTTAGTATATTTCAAATTTCACATTGGTGAGAGTTGGATACGAACCAAATTATTGAATTTGAATTCAAATTATAGTCAAAATCAAATTTTCTGAAGACAAAATTTGGCATATTCCAAAGTTGATGTCAAATCCAAATTCAGGTACAAATAAAATTTTATCCAATGTTGAAACTTTTATATAACTTAAGTGTTGCCTTGAATGAAAATATAGGTGCATTCCGAGCTTCACCAAATCAAGGTGGAAGTAAAGAGAAAAACGAACTCGAAATTCTACTCCAAATCAAAATTGAAGCTAAGAGAAAGGCCAAGTCAAAATTATACTTCAAATTTGCATGAAGAATTGAGATTATTCCGAACTAAAACGAAAAGTTGTTAAAATTTGGGATACTACTCAAAATTCAATTTGCAATTAAAATGGAGAATAAATTCTACTTTAGTTCAAATTAGAGTTTACTCGGGAACAAGAAAGTCAGAGACTGAAATTCCTTTTTTGTTTATTTGGGGAAAAATGTGTCAAGAAAACAAAATTTCAAATCAAAATTTTGAGCTAAATTCTCATATTTTGATCATGATGTTGCATCAAATTAAAAGAGTCAAAATCATACTTTGATTTCAAATTACATTTTTCGAGATTCATCTACCCATATACGTGCATAAATCACGAAAAAGGGACATTTGTTAAATGAGAAATTTTGGACCGATCGCAAATTACAACGTCATTTACTAAATTAATGACGAAATTCCAAATAATGGAATTCGAGACTAATTAGAAGTTGACATTTGTCCCAAATTGAAGTTGAAGACATAAATTGACGAAGTCTAATGATGCCACATGTTTCCTTCTTAACCGTTGGATTGAATAAAATTACTTCGGTTCAATTTGATATTATTTTTTAGGCTAAAAGTCCAATTTAGCCTATAAATAGGCTTAATTTGATCAAAATATCAAATAAGGTCCAAATCCAATTAGTCAGGCCTATGGACCGACCAAGCCCAAGCCCATGAAGTCCAGTAGAGAACTCTATAAATAGAGGAGTTCTTCTCATTTGTGAGGGTCAGCAATTATATAGTCCAGAGAGCTTATAGAGAATTCTTTACAATTAGAAGACTCCTTGACTTCTGAAGCTGATCATACCTAAAGACTGAAGTCCTTCGAAGATACAAGCATCCTGAAGACTGAAGTCCTTTGAAGATGCAAGCATTCAGAAGACTGAAGTTGATAACTGGCAGAAATGCCAGTTATTATAAGCCTTTTATTTAGAATCATGAGGGCTAATAAGTAGAAAATGTGGTGATAATACTTAGAATTTGCGAAAAATTGAGTTTTGCGTCAATTAGCACCTAAATTCTCACTGACCCCAATATTATGCATTACTCCATGCCAAAGTGTATTTTGTAGCTATTGTAGGAATCAAACGCATGTGTTGAAAATAAGCAATCGAAGACAAACGCATGGCTGAAGCCAGGCGATCACAAAGACAAACGCATGCACTGAAAGTTGGATCGTATGCATCCATCGCATGGAAGTTGCGGTAACCGAATGCGTCCATCGCATGGAAGTTGCGGTGATCAAGTGAATGCGGTGATCAATTGGAAATTGCGGCCACAGAGTGACAACCATAATAGAGGGACGATCGCAAGATGGGTGCTTCAGCTGAATCAAGCTCGGACGCATACCTTGGGAGTATCAACAAGATAAGGCAATATGACATTACCCATATCGCGACAAAAGCATCAGTGAGCCATAACATAATCATGATAGCTGTCGGTGTTTAAACTCTATAAATATCCTTTGGACCTTCATTTCAAGACATACAAACTTCTGCCTTAAGGTAGAGGTTTGTGATCACAGATGAGAGCTTGAACGAGATTTTCAATGAGAATTCTTCATCTCCAGAAACCAGACCGAGTGACGACCGGAGCTTTCACCGGAGATAGAGCTCGAGAGAGACATCTCTACCATTCATCCATGGCACAACCGGTAGTCTTGACGTAGAGTCCTTCCTTTCTCTTCTAATCTCTATGTTGTATTACATTTTAGCTTAAGATATTAAGATATTTTGTGATCAATGCACATCTTAACTCCTTCATTGCCATCTTCTTCATCTACTTCATCTCTATCATAGTTTATCTTCAGCGTTTATTTATCAAAGACAATCGGATGCTTAATCGTGTAGCCTAGATATAGGACGCATAAAGCAACCCACCGAGAGGTGTGCGTTTTGCGAGTATAATGAGTTAATCCTCTTTGCTTGGTGAAAGGCTGTAGCAACGCCTGTCTATGGGATGTTGCATTGCTTGTCTATAAGTTAAATAGCCGCGTCTAACTGCCTGAGAAGATAAGAGATGGAACGCACTAAAGCAAAGTTCGCACTGTTCCTAGAGATAGACACAATCTTATACTCGACGCAACCATGCACTATAGAGATATAGTCATGCAGCTGATCACCGAGAGGTGTGCGACGCGTTAGTGCAATGAGCTAGGATTACTCGGGCGATTTAAGATAATAAACATTACTATGCATTAATGGTTGTCGCGTCTCTACCCAAAGGCTGATCATCCAAGAAGATCAACAAGCCCAAAGGCCGATCACCCAAGAAGATCAACAAGCCCAAAGGCCGATCGTTCAAGAAGATCAACTAACTTAAAGTTTATAGTTTATTTTGAAAGCATCAAAATATTGTGTATTAGAGATTGTACTCACTTTCCACAAAATTAATACAAATGCAAAGTTCAAGTTTCACGAAATAAATTTCTATTGAAATCTCGTGTGAATATATATATATATAGTTACCATACAAAACTTCAGAAAGTTATGCATGGGTTCTTATTATTACATCGCCTTGATTTTCAACTTTTTCAAGTAAGGAAGTGAATTCTTTACCAATTTTAAAACCGAGAATAAAATTTCTAAAGCTATTATTTTTAGATTTTTAAAACTTGACTTAGTTTTTTAGAGTAGTGGTAGAAAATAGATATCAAAGTACAAAATTTATGGGTGGAAGAAGTATTTATAGACTTAATTAACTTTTAATAGCTAAAAATAAAAAAAAATCAAACTGTTACTAAACAAATCTAAATAATTATTAGTAGAACCTAATTAATAATTCTCGAAAATCCATTTTCTAACAAAAGTAAATAAATCAATAAATAAATAAACCATTCTCGAAAATCCAGCTGGTTTCTAGAAATTGGATTAGATTTGAAAAGCTCTTTTGTATATAAATAAATAAATATGGCACCTAATTTCTCTCCTTTTTTTTTCCTTCATATTTTATGGTTCTTACCATCTTCCCAAATTATTAATTGGAAGTCGAAGGCAATTTGATTAAGATTAATAATTTTATTGAAAATGACTTTGAAACTTGATTGGATAATTATATATACATATGTCGTAGCACACAACAACATGATACATACATCGTCATTGTCTCATAAGAGCAATGATTATATAGAACATAGGTTGCTCTTGTTGTACCTAATCCCATGCTCCCCTTCATCTATACACAAAATTTTTCTAATCTTATTTAAAAAAATAATAAATTGCCACGTGTTAATTTTTAATTAGGTGAAGTAGGGGCTAAGCATCACTCAAGTTTTTCCCCTCTCATTATCTCAAAATTTTAACTTCGAAAGTTTGAATTTCACACTTAGTGTATGAAGTTTGATTCAAGTTATTTAAGTTCTTAAAGTCTCATTTTTAGTTATTTATTTATTATTTCTTAATTTTGTATTTATATATTATCTTAATTTTTAAATTTTTAATTTTCAATGTATAGGCTTATACATTATTTAAATTTAAATTTTTTCGTTTGAATATTTATGTATTTATTTTAAATTTGAATTTAAATATATATTATTTTTATTTTGAATTTTACATTTCACAATAAGTATTTTTATATATTATTTTAATTTTTAGTCCACATTTAACATGTTCAAAATTGGCCATATATAAATTTTATTCATTTAGGCTTCACTTAAAATTTTACAACCATAACATTCACAAAAGATATAATTGAGTTGAATATGAGTCAATCTCATTTAAGGTAAATGAATCGAGTGACAAATAGCATTGCATATAAAATTTGGATAACATTTGAATGATAAAGCAGGTATATTATTGTTGTTTAATTTTGTATGTAAATTGTCCAAAGTGGCTGTAGTTTAGTGGTGAGAATTCCACGTTGTGGCCGTGGAGACCTGGGCTCGAATCCCAGCAGCCACATTTTTTAAAATTTTGCATCGAAACTCGTTTGTAGATAATGTAAAATTGTTGTTATAATATACCACGATATTCCTTAACAGTCTATGTAATTTTTCTTATTGATTCTTTGCTCCGTGCTTTCTCTTTAGAGCTTTTTTGACGCCCTTCTTTTATTTGTATGTTTAATCTCCATCGTACTTTGTCTAATTAATAGGAAGTTTAATTCTCATCCCAATGTAATATTTTTAGTTAGAATTTTAATTTAACCACATGATGTTATTTATAGGGAGATTTTAATTTTAGTTAGAACTTGGAGTTTTCAATGCATAGATTGAGCAAATCTTAGCCTTCTCTTCCTCATACAGAAGCTTTGATTGAGGAAAAACTCAAAAGTCTTGTGGGCCATGAGAAAAACAAGGTATTCATTGTGGTGCAATTTTCCATTGAATTGGCCAAACTCCTTTTTCACAAAGCAAATAAAATAAAGATGATGGACAATGGATCCGTTTGAATTGCTTGAGATAAAAGTCATCTTGATTCTTTGGATTCATCTACTTTTAATGACATGTAAGGTGTCATTGGTACTATAACTAATTTTGACCATAACAAAGATTCTTTCCAGAAATTCAAAAGAAAATTTCTTAGAAGGGTAATAGGGATGCACCCATTTTTTTGCATTCATTTCTCATTTTATTGTGACCGAAATACAACACATACATTCCAACAGATAGATATGCAAATTAACACCAATTAACAACATGCTTCGAACAATAAAATACAAGGAAAAGAGTTCCCATACCAGTTGAAGATTCTCTTCAAACGTCGAACTCAGAAGTAGCGGAAGAACCTCTACGCGCTGTATCGCCCAACAAATCAGTCGGCTGCAATAGCACGATCATCTACACGAATAGCAGCAACTCAAACAAACACGAACAAGTAACAACGGGGACGACACCACCAATTGGAGCTCTTGGTATTCTCGGAGTGAGAATCTAAAGTGTGGTCTTTGGTGAATTTGGTAGAGGTGGGAGAAAAGATAGATCGTGTAGACGATAAGCAAGGGAGAGAAAGAGCTATCGTATAGCAAGGGTACTTATCGTTTAGATAAAGCTACACGATTGTGTAGATTTTACTAAGTGATCGTTTAATAAAAGGTAGACGATCATTTAGAAAATACGGCACGCTATGTAATCATTTAGAAAAGCTAAGCGATTGTTTAGGGACAGGCGTGCGATCGTTTAGGCACTGGTGTGCGATCGTTTAGATGATGAGCTACTATCGTATAAGCTCTTAAGCTAGGCAAAATTTTCAACTTTTGCAAAATGAAAAAAATTTTCATTTTATTCTTTGGTTACAATAACCGACTTCAGATTCTCTCACTAACGCACGACCGAGGAGAGGTTTTCGGCCAATTATCATATAATTAACCAATTTACTAATTAATGAATATAATCATATTATATTCTTACCCTATAATTTGATATCATATATCTACTATAGTAATTTCTCCTCCACTTGATATAAATCATATTTATATCTAATTTCCTCCAAAATAATGTATCTCATACATTTAGTTAATTATATCATATATAATTAATCAATTCACTTATATCATGTATAATCGAACTCCCTTCACAGATGCTCGTAAGTACAGCTGGACCAATTTACCGTTTTACCCCTATAGTTACATCTCACTTCTTAAGTACCACTGATTCCTCTAATGAAAAATACAACATAGTCCAACTATGTATGACCTTTCGGGCCAAGAGAAGGTGTGTGGCGCCATATTATTCATGCCCTGGAATCAGCCCTTAAGGGAGCTATCTATCCACTTGCTTCTACTTTGAGGAATGAGTGAATTCCATCTTGTGTAGCTGAATTCCCAGCTCCCAAATCAGAAAAATCCCTAAAATGGTAGGTTTGAATCGGTGACCTGACCACTCGCACCCATACAAATCAAAGGACTGCCCTCAATGGCAGAAGTTCCCAACTCACTCAGGATTGAGATCATGTTACCTATGGTCATCCTAGTGAAGTGAAGTCTCTGTCATGAACGGTGTTATATAATGAAACGTTAACACTTCGTGGTTAGGTCTTATACAAACTCTTTGTATAGGACGCCCCCGCTTGCATGTCCCCTACACGAATGATCAGGATCAAACTATCTGTGACAAGTCACAACACTTATGACCATTCCACAAAACGGGCCGCATCCGTAGCGTTACCAGGATAAGGTTTTCCTCCGATATCCATATACTACAGACCATTTTGGTTACCACACAAAACATGATCCACTTGTATGTCATCACATACATGTTTAAGTTACATACAGATAACCAAGGATTTTATGTTTATTGGTTTGTGGTAAAGCAAATAAAACATACAACTGATCAAAAGAAGTAAATATCATATATTATACAACACAAGCGTTCGTAAAAACTGTTTACAAACTATAGGATACGAGACTTTAGGGCACCAACCCCAACAATCTCCCACTTGTCTTAAAGAAAACTGGAGTGTACATAAAACTAGTACAAAAGAATAAACTAGGGCATAAAATCCTAGTACAAGAAAATCTCCCACATGCCCTAGTCCAGCCGCGGGCGATCCTGTAGACCCATGCTTTGAAGGTGACCCTCAAAGACTATAGCCACTAGAGCCTTCATAAATGGGTCAGCAACATTGTGCTCCGAAGCGATCTTCGTGATGATTACGTACCCTCGATGCACTATCTCGTGGATCAGATGATACTTCCGCTCTATGTGTTTACCATGCTTGTGACTCCTCGGTTCCTTGGAGTTCGCCACTGTCCCACTATTATTACAATAGAGGGTAGTGGGTCCATATTCAGAACAACTTCCAGTTCTGTCAAGATCTTCTTGAGCCAGACGACTTCCTTAGTAGCTTCGCAAGCCTCTACGTACTTCGCCTCCATAGTGGAGTCTGCGATGCACCCCTACTTAGTGCTTCGCCACGCTACAGCTCATCCATTAAGAGTAAAGACTGACCCTGAAGTGTACTTGCAAGAGTCCCTATCAATCTAAAAGTAAGAATCTGAGTATTCAGTAAGGATCAAATCCTTAGATCCATACATGATCATGTAGTCCCTCGTTCTCCGAAGATAATTGAGAATGTTCTTTACTGCGGTCCAGTGACCCTGGCCTAGGTTAGATTGATACCTACTAACTATGTCCACTACGTAGCAGATGTCTCGATGAGTACAGAGTATCGCGTACACTAAACTATCGACGGCAGACACATATAAGACCCGTCTCATCTCCTCAATCTTTTGAGGCGTCTTAGGACACATGTCCTTAGACAAAGTGACTCTATGCCTGAATGGTAGTAGGCCCCTCTTAGAGTTCTGCATCGAGTACTTGAGAAACATCTTGTCAATATACGATGCCTGAGACAGTGCTAGCACTTTGTTCTTACGATCCCGAAGATCTATATACCTAGAACAAATTGAGCCTCTCTCAAATCTTTCATTTGGAATTGGGCCGCTAGCCAATTCTTAACTGCAGTCAATAGACCTACATCATTCCCAATGAGTAGTATATCGTCTATATACAATACTAAGAAGACTACTGAAGCGTTGATGATCTTCTTGTAGACACAAGGTTCACCAACATTTTGGTCAAAGTCATACGATTTGATCGTAGTATCAAATCGTATGTTCCAAGATTGAGATGTCTGTTTCAGCCCATAAATGGATCGATTTAGCTTGCAAACTTTTTGCTCTTGACCTTGGGCTATGAATCCCTCAGGTTGCACCATGTAAATGGTCTCCTCAAGATTGCCATTCAGAAAGACCGTCTTGACGTCCATTTGCCAGATCTCATAATTATAATAAGTTGTAATGGACAGGAGGATGCGGATCGAATTTAACATGGCAACAAGCGAGAAAGTCTCCTCATAGTCGACTCCCTCTACCTGGGTATAACCCTTTGCCACAAGTCGAGCTTTGAAAGTCTGTACCTTCCCATCAGCACCCTGTTTGTGCTTGTAGATCCATTTTCAACCTATAGGTCTTACCCTATCAGGCTGATCTACAAGATCCCATACTGAGTTAAAGTACATCGACTCCATCTCGAGATCCATGGCCTTGACTCATTCATCCCGATCTACATCCTCCATTGCCTTTTGATAAGAAAACGGATTCTCAATGTCGCCATCTGCTACATAGCAAGGATTTCCATGAAACCCAGATAGCAAATGGGTAGGTTTTCAACCCTCCCACTACGTCGAGGTTCCCTCAACTTTTGAGGTGGAACCGACCTATTAGATAAACTCCCATCAACAGTTCTTGATGATGTAGCTGGCTCTTCAACAACTCTTGTTGAAGTCTCAGTAGTTTCATTGGAAAGTTCACGCAACACGACTTTACTTCGTGGACTGTAATCCCTTATATGATCCTTCTCTAGGAAAGTAGCGTTCGTTGAAACAAACACTCTATTTTTCGTCGGATCATAAAAATAACCCCCTCGTGTACCTTTGGGGTAGCCTACAAAGAGGCATAACCTCGATCGTGGTTCCCACTCCTTGGGATTAGCCTCCAGCACGTGTGCAGGAAAACCCAAAATGCGAAAGTGACGTAAACTAGCTTTACGCCCGTTCCACAACTCTAGAGGAGTTCTCGCAACACTCTTGGAGGGAACACAGTTGAGTATATATATTGCAGTCTCCATTGCGAAACCCCAAAACGAGTTTGGTAAGGAAGCGTAACTCACCAACGAACAAACCATGTTCAACAAGGTCCTATTTCTCCTATCTAATACACCATTTTGCTGAGGTGTACTTGGTGCTAAGAGTTGAGAAACGATTTCATGTTCTATCAAATACTCCTGGAATCCCAAGTCCAAAAACTCTCCATCTCGATCCGATTGAAGTGTTTTAATCTGTCTATCCAATGCGTTTTTAACTTTGGCCTTGAACTCTTTGAACTTTTCAAAGGATTCAGACTTCCGTTGCATAAGATAAACATACTCGTACTTGGAGTAATCATCAGTAAAACTGATAAAATACTCATAGCCACCCCAGGCTCGCACATTCATAGGACCACAAAGATCAGAATGTACTAATTCAAGAGGCTCTTTGGCTCTGTAACCTTTTCCAGTAAAAGGTCGTTTAGTCATCTTACCCTCAAGGCAAGACTCGCACACTGGTAAAGAATTTTCTTAACAAATGTAAATTAGATTCCAGATTTGCTGTACAAATAATAGCACCATCTTTATGAATAAACGCTTTATCCACATTAAAACTAACAGTGTATTTACATTGCAACAGACACTTTTCAAAAATAAGGTTCCTCTTAAGTTCGGGAACAATATATACATCACTCAAAACTAGAAACCTATTCTATAAAGCTAACTGGAGCCCTCCCACTGCCATAAGACGACATGCCCGGTGTCTAGTTGCATCATTATCTTACTAGCCTCCAGCTGTCGCCAGGATCTAATCCCCTGAAAAGAAGAACAAACGTGATTAGTGGTACCCGAATCAATTATCCAGGTAGAATCATCATTCTCCACTAAACAAGTTTCAAGTACAAGTAAATCATATTTACCTTTATCGGCCTTGGCCTTAGTCTTGGCTGTCTTCTTCTCTTTCAGATAGCAAGGATAGTTTCTCTTCCAGTGTCCATCTTGGTTGCAGTGAAAACACTTTCCCTTTTCAACCGGTGGACGCCTCCTTGGCGCGACAGGCGGTGGGTTAATAGGCGCCTTCCCTTTTTCTTTACCACCATTCTTCTTCTTCCCCTTTGTAGAGTTAGAAGTAGAAGGTGCAGACTTCATTCCTGAGGCTGAACCTCTATGGAATGTCCTAGAGGATGAAGCAACATTTGCCTCATTCTTCTTCCTCTCCTTACTTTTCAGTAAAGATTGGTAGGTCTGCAACTTGTTGAAGAGAGTTGTAAGGTTATATTTCACTTTGTTATGAATCACACTACTAACAAATTGCAGGAAGCTCTCCTGCAATGAATGCAGGATTATACTAACCTGGCTGTCTTCATTGATGGTAGACCCATTCAACTCCGCCACATTGAAGTGGACCATCATGTTAAGCACATGTTCACGAATAGAGCTGCTTTCTTCCATTTTGGAGTTGAATATATACTTAAGAGCCTCATGCATAAGTTGTTTAGATGGTTGTCCAAAAATCTCCCGTAGGGACTTCATGATCTCATGTGCTGAGGCCATTAGCTCATGTTTCTTGGCCAAGACTTCAGAAAGACTTGCCAAGATGTAGGCTCAAGCCTTCTCATTCGCCCGTGTCCATCGCTTGTATGCCTCTAGAACATTTCAAGCGGCATTTGGAGCTAGAGTAAGAGGACAGGCCTCTATAAGAGTGAACATGAGATCCTCGATGATTAGAATCGTCGTAATCATGTGTTTCCATGTCGAGAAATTTTCGCCAGTTAATTTTTCGGCACTTAGCAAAACTAAAGTGGTTGTGGCCATTTTAAAAAGATTGTTGTTGAAAAAACGAACAAAACTTTATTAGATTTTGCTAAACTACATTTAACCAATTAGTTTTGTAAAACAGTTTCAGGTACCCTAAGTTAAAGACTTCTATTTTGCAATGATGCCCCTGTGAGGCAAGACAAACGTCACCAGTGGGGTAATCAGATGCCCCTTCATTGGGATGAGACCTTCTCAACCATTAGGCAGAACCAACTTTTGGAACTGAACCTAGCAACCACCATTTATTTGGTCCAGAACTGTTAACCTTTAACAATTTCGCGTAAGTGTGACCCCTCGCTTTCGGTGCCAGAGTTCCGCCCTAATGAGCCAACCATAGGGAAGAAGCAGATTAGGATAAGAGACTAAGTAACCTTATCCTCTTACAGACGATCAAATAAAGAAACGTGCAAAACTACCATCCTATAGGGGGGCACTCCCAGGGTGTCTTAAGGCGATGCGCAGAACTTTATTCAATCCAACGAGGGAGATTGAGGGATATGCTGTCGTACTTCCCACGCCCACTTACTATGAACACTCTCTCCATCTACCTTGATATTGACCTACCCAAACACCATCCGTTAGGGGGACACGCCAAAGGTGCCTCGAGGCCGAGGGTAGATCTCACGGTGTGGACTTTTTAGGAGTAACGTGAAAGGTTTAAGTGAATCATCTTATGCCCCAAGTACCTCCCATTGAATTTTCTACCTAGGGGTTCATTAACATAGACAATCCGACTATTGATTTTAGTCTAAGTCATCTTATTAAAACTCTGCTCTTAAACAACGTCTGTCTATGAAATATAAACAAGTTCAAGTAATCACATTTAAACACTTTAATGGACTGTCCTTAACTTGCATGCATGCATCAAATCTATCTAATTCACCTTTCCAGGTAAGTTCCCAGGTAGGGGTATTACGTTTTCGTTAACTTAAATTCCCCAGTCTAGACAGAACCCGCCTTAGACAAAAGGTCCCTTATAGATAGATTTGCTACACTTTAACCTTTTATTAGTCAATTTAATCCTATTAAACTGAATAAAAGATTAAAGCCTTGGGGTTGCTAATCATATTAAAACTGTGATCTTAGGTCTATGTGATCCAAGTTTTAAACATTTTAAAACCATGAATTAAACCTAAGTGAGCATGCATGCCTTTCTTATTTCTTTTAGTTCTAATTTCTATTTAACCTTCAAAAAGAAACAACTAAAATACATCACGCACAACTAGGTGTTTATAATGCTTATAAAGAAACCTATGTGTCATGCTTCATGCAATGTCCAGTTATTACTATACATAACTTTTATATATGCGTAATAACCAAGCAAACATGCTTTCCATTCACCCTTATACTGTAATAATTATAATATAAAGATGATGCATGTTAATGCTTTTTATGCATGCATAAATATAACTCTTATATTATAAGATGCATGAGCATGCTCTTACATAATTAAATCATGCTTCTCTAAATTATAACAATTACAATAAAGAGATGATGCATGATCAATGTATAACCTAAGGTGGGGATTTACTATATGTGCATACTATATGACGTATAAAAAAATCATACATCGCATGTAATAAACCAAGGATTAATGGATCGGGATGAACTTTTACAAAAAACCGAAATGAAATAACTCTATCTATTACATTTCCTTCAAGAAAATCGGTTCACAGGCGAATTAGGTCTTGAACCGCTAGAAGAACTCCATTGTTTAGTAAACGCCGAAGGTAAACGATCGCTCAGCGCACACTAGACGATAGGTGCAAAAGCTAAACGATCGCTTAGACGACAATGAGGCTGCAGAGCCTGATTGTCTAGGCGATCGCTTAATGTAGGAAAAGGTAAATGATTTACTGTGTGTTGCTAAGCGATCGTTTAGTATGTTACTAAGTGATGAAGCTTGTTGAGCTAAAAGATCGTCTAGTGCGTGTGCGCGTTAAACGATACCCGAGCATCCGAAACTCAACGATCACCTACCTCATCGACTATACGACCAGATCAACCCTTGATCGTCTTCTTCCTCGAAGAATAGCAACCCTTGCTTTGAACTTCTTCACGAATGACTCAAGACTCAAACTGATTTGAATTACATATGCGACTACTAATTAATTGTGCCAAAAAACGTAGGGGCCTTTACAATTAATCGAAAATGCAAAAGAATTAAATCAAACCAAGAAAACATCCCAGAAAACTCCATTAATCCGCACATCCACAACAATTTAACAATTAAACAGAGTAGATATGCACCCACCATGAATGTATATGCAATTCGTTGCATCAATGAAATTGGAATATCAGAACCTGGCTCTGATACCAATTGAAGGAACTCTTAACGAAGAGTATCCATGAGCGTGTTTGGATCTTTCCAATTTCATTGTGACCAAAATACAAAACACATACATTCCAACAGATAGATATGCAAATTAACACTAATTAATGGCATGCTTCGAACAATAAAATACAAAGGAAAGAGTTCTCATACTAGTTGAAGACTCTCTTCAAACGTCAAAATCAGAAGTAGCAGAAGAACCTCTATGTGCTGTATCACCCAACAAATTAGTTGGCTGTAACAGCACGATCGTCTACACGAACGACAACAACTCGAACAAGCACGAACAAGTAAACAGCGGGGACGACACCACCAATTGGAGCCCTTGCTATTCTTGGAGTGAGAATCCAAAGTGTGGTCTTTGGTGAATTTGGTAGAGGTAGGAGGAAAGACAGATCGTATAGACGATAAGCAAGTGGGAGAGAAAGAGTAGTCGTATAGCAAAGGTGCTTATCGTTTAGATAAAGCTACACGATCGTTTAATAAAAGGTAGACGATCGTTTAGAAAACGCGGCATGCTATGCGATCGTTTAGAAAAGCTAAGTGATCGTTTAGGGACAGGTGTACGATCGTTTAGGTACTGGTGTGCGATCATTTAGATGATGAGCTACTATCGTATAGGCTTTCAAGCTAGGCGATCATTACGTTTTCACACCGATTGCGAATTTTCAAACTTTTGCAAAATGAAACAATTTTTCATTTTATTCTTCGGTTACAATAATAAACTTCAGATTCTTCTACTAACGCACGATTGAGGAGAGGTTTTCGGCCAATTATCATATAATTAACCAATTTACTAATTAATGAATATAATCATATTACATTCTTACCCTATAGTTTGATATCACATATCTACTATAGTAATTTCTCCTCCACTTGATATAAATCATATTTATATCTAATTTCCTCTAAAATAATGTATCTCATACATTAAGTCAATTATATCATATATAATCGAACTGCCTTTTGTCAATTTGAACATTTCAATCTAACTCAAATACTGATTCTTGACTTTATTCAAGCTACCTAGGGGACCTAATGGACATATGGCTCGAATCTTCAACGGTACGTGAATAGCTGACTAAATTCTTTAGCCACGAGATCCACCATCCGTTAACTGTTAGACATTCCACTAAAGACCAATAGCTGAACTCTTCTTACCACAGATGTATTTTTGTGTCCATCAGATATAACCAATCATGAGTACGATGATCCTTCACAGATGTTCGTAATACAGCTGGGCCAATTTATCGTTTTACCCTTGTAGTTACATCTCACTCCTTAAGTACCACTGATTCCTCTAATGAACAAAAAATAGTCCAACTATATGTGAACACCTCTCGGGCCAAGAGAAGGTGTGTGGCACCACATCGTTCAAGCTCTGGAATCAGCCCTTAAGGGAGCTTTTTATCTACTTACCCCTTCTTCGGGGAAGGAGTGAATTCCATCTTGTGTAGTTGAGTTCCCAGCTCCCAAATCAGACGAATCCCCAAAATGATAGGTTTGAATCGACGACCTGACCACTCACACCCATACAAATCAAAGGACCGCCCACAATGGTAGAAGTGTTGGGGTTGATGCCAATATGTCTCGTGTCCTGTAGTTTGTAAACAGATTGTACGAACGCTTGTATTGTATAATATATGATATTTACTTCACATCTTGTATTTTGCTCAGTTACTTGTTTTATTTTCTTTACCACAAACCAATAACCATAAAATTCTTGGTTATCTGTATGTGACTCAAGTATGTATATGGTGACATATAACTGGATCATGTCTTGAGTGATAACCAAAATGGTCTGTAGTATATGGATATAGGAGGGAAATCTTATCCTAATAACGCTATGGATGCGACCCACTTTGTGGAATGGTCACAAGTGTTGTAACTTGTCACAGATGGTCTGATCTTGATCATTCGTGTTAGGGACATACGAGCAGGGGCGTCCTATACAAGGAGTTTGTAAACCTGACCACGAAGTGTTAACGTCTCATCATATAACACCGTTCATGACCGAGACTTCACATCACTAGGATGACCATAAGTAACATGACCTCAATCTTGAGTGAGTTGGGAACTCTTGCCATTGAGGACGGTTCTTTGATTTGTATGGGTGCGAATGGCCAGGTCGCCGATTCAAACATACCATTTTGGGGATTCGTCTGATTTGAGAGCTGGGAACTCAGCTACACAAGATGGAATTCACTCCTTCCTCGAGGCAGAGGTAAGTCAATAGATAGCTCCCTTAAGGGCTGATTCTAGGGCTTGAACGATATGGCGCCACACACTTTCTCTTGGCCCGAGAGGTGTTCACATATAGTTGGACTATGTTGTATTGTTCATTAGAGGAATCAGTGGTACTTAAGAAGTGAGATGTAACTACAGGGGCAAAACGGTAATTTGGCTCAGTTGTACTTACGAGCATTTGTGAAGGGTCATTGTACTCATGATTGGTTATATCCGATAGACACAGAAATATATCTGTGGTAAGAAAAGTTGTTGATTTTTAGCGGAATGTCTGACAGTTAACGAATGATGGATCTCGTGGCTAAAGAATTTAGTCAGCTATTCACGAACCATTGGAGCTTCGAGCCACAGGTTCATTAGGTCCTCTAGGTAACTTGGATAAAGTCGAGAATCAGTGTTTAGGTTAATTTGAAATGTTCAAATTGACAAGAGGAAGTTCGATTATATATGATATAATTGGATTGGTTAATTATATATGATATAATTGGCTAAATGTATGAGATACATTATTTTGGAGGAAATTAGATATAAATATGATTTATATCAAGTAGAGGAGAAAATACTATAGTAGATATGTGATATCAGACTATTGGATAAAAATATAATATGATTATATTTATTATAAATTAATTGGTTAATTATATGATAATTAAGTCAATTTTTCACGTTCGAACATGGATTAGTGGGGCAGCGTCGGTTATTGTAACTGATGAATTAAAATAAAAATTCTTTTCATTTTTGAATCATTCGTCAGTCCGTCCAAAAAGAAAAAGGGATGTGTTGGTGAAAAATAATAGATCGCTTAAGTATTTCGAGAGTCTATACGATAGTCACTCAATGCCTAAACGATCGTCCACCTCGTGCCTAAACGATCGTACACTAGTTCCTACACGATCGGATAGCTTCCCTAAATGATCGTAGTGTGTGCCGAGTTTGTTAAACGATCATATACCATTTTCTAAACGATAGTTCTGTAAAACCTACACGATCGTGTAGTTTCTCCTAAACAATAAGCATCGTGTACGATAGTGCCTTTTTCCCTTCCACTTGCTTATTGCCTACATGATCTGGTCTTCCTCCTTCCTCTACCAAATTCACCAAAGACCAAGCTATGAAGTAAACATCATATATTATACAACAAAAGCGTTCGTACAAACTGTTTACAAACTACATGATACGAGAATTTAGGGCATCAACCCCAAATATAACTTAGTTGGATAATTTGATTGGACAATTTGATGGGATGCACAAAGATAGGTGCTTGAGACATACCTAAGTATATTTTTCTTCCTTGGGAAGTATGTTTTAAAATATCGTGATCATCAAGAGGAGGATATAAAAAATTGGGAGCCCACCATCTTTGCCCTTCAAGCTTATGATGCATCATGGGTTGCGGCTCGTGCCATGCATAAATTACAAGGAAATTTTACCAACAAACAATTGTTGAAGAAAATTTTAGGGAGTGAATTTGAGGGCTTAGTGGGAAAATAGGATTCAAGAATGGTGTTTTAATGGAACTAGATCATTTATGTGGTGGGTAAGAGTTGTAAAGAGATGGGATTTTGGAGAAAAAAGGTTGGATTTTTTCAACAATTTGATTGGAAATGTTGGAATGATTGAATTTGTAACATATAGAGAATTCGAGAACTATTTCCTCCAGATTGCAATCTATTTTATGCCGGGTTTGGAAATAGGGACACAGGTGAATTTAGCTACCTTAAAGTTTAAATTCCAAAAAAAAAAAATCTTCATTATTAATCCCAAGGTGATAATGTGAAGAGAATTCATGAATATGACTTGAAAAACAACATAATCTTGTACCATTTGATAGACATAAAATATGTCAAAATGTTCATACTTGTAGGGCGAGGTGGTTTTAAATACTACCCTTTCAATAGAACCCTGTAAATGATGTGTGTTGTAACTCTAAAAGGTGTCCATTCTGATATGATGTGTGTTGTGCATAAGAAGAATATCGAGACATCTTCCCACACTATCAAAGATGCCTGGTCTCATTTTCTTGATACTAATGTTGACATTCTTAATCTTTGTAATGCTACGTCAAGGTGGAGTAGCCTGATCACTAGTTTTGGATGTTGGCAAAGGTAATTATTATTTCATGGTAGATTTGAGAGATTTGAAATTAAACAAGCTGTTGTTTCAAAGAGTTAATGCTAATATTAATTCCATATGTGATTTATAATCGACAAGCATCGTTGTGAAGAGGTGGTTGACTACCAAGAATCTGAAGGGAAAACAATTGTGGCAACCAGTCTATTTCTCAGTAAGTTGTTTCTCTTAGATAGCTTCTTCCTTGTACTTTTGTTTTATTTTTTTAATAGGAAAGAAAAGAATCTTCATGATGTGTAATGGGGAACAAAAGTAGATTATAGAAAAGTCTTCCAATTTTTTTACCTAAGAAAAAAAAAGATCGAGTAGAAGATGGGGCTCCAATAATTTGGGTATAAAATTACCTAGAAATCTCATTTGTTTTGACTTTGATATTATACTCGTCAAATAACATTATACAATTTTCAAGTTTCTTTCTCTTCTCCCCCAAAGTCAGAACTGAACAAAAGTTTGAGAAATTCAACCTAAAAAACATTATTATAGTGATAAGAGAGAATCTACTATATAATATATTAGTAGTAAAATGTGATTCATGAGATTTTGAATGAGCTATTATATAACAATATGCTGGTGATCAATAAAGTAAAGACATATTAATATAAGTGTGTAAGGAAAATAAGATATAATTAGTAAGGGAATGAGTGTAAGAAAAGATTGGGTTTTGGTGTGTGTTTGTGTTGGGTGTGGTGAATTTGAAAGAAGGCAATGCAATAAGGAGTAGGGATATTGAAATAGGTGTTGTTACTGATCAAAGGTTGAGGATGGATGTCCATTTTTCAACTTCCTTTCCAAAATTGGACTTATTTCTTAACTATTCAAATGGCAATTCGACTCGAGCTCTAACTTCTGATAATTCAAACTCATCTGACCCTCTCATATAATGTAAAAACACCTATAAAAATGCCTTACAAATATAATGAACCCAAGAACGCTTTTATTTTTGTGTTTCTAACGCAATCATTCTTTTCATTTTTGTAACCTATTTTTGATGGTTTACAATTTTTTTTAAACAAATTATTAGAGGTAGAGATAGAGGTAGAGATAGGTGTACCGGAATATGTTAACTAGGTTAACGATACCAAAATTAAAGCTATTTCATAACAACACTAAAAGCAAATTAGATTATAATTTTAGAAACTAGAATTCAGTAGATGACCATTTTATTTTATTTTATCTTTTTGAGTAGTTGATTAATTGTTAAAATATGTACATAACCAACATTTGAAAACTAAAATAAAAAATTTTAATCTTTTTAAAGTTAATTATTTTTCTTAAAAATTAGATTATGGATTCAAATGTTTGAAAAGATGAAAATCAAGGCGATGTAATGATAAGAAACAATGCATAACTTTTTGAAGTTTTGTATGATAACTCTCTATATATTTTTTAAATTAAGCCTATTTCATCTCATGTCTTTACCGTGGTTCTCATCTTTTTCAAGTAAGGAAGTGAATTCTTTACTAAATTTTAAAAATAAGAATAAAATTTCTAAAGCTATTATTTTTAGGTTTTCAAAACTTGACTTAGTTTTTTATAACAAAGTATGAAATTTATGGGTGTAAGAGGTATTTATAGACTTAATTAAATTTTAATAGCTAAAAATAAAAAAAATCAAACGATTACTAAATAAATGTAAATAATTATTAGAAGAACCTAATTAATAATTCTCGAAAATCCTTTTTCTAAGAAAAGTAAATAAATATATAAATAAATAAACCATTCTCGAAAATCCAACTTGTTTCTAGAAATTGGATTAGATTTGAAAAGCTCTTTTGTATATAAATAAATAAACATAGCACCTAATTTCTCTCCTTTTCTTTCCTTTCAAATTTGATGGTTCTTATTATCTTCTCAAATTATTAATTGGAAGTCAAAGGCGATTTGATTAAGATTAATAATTTTATTGAAAATGACTTTAAAACTTGATTGGGTAATTATATATACATATGTCATAGCACACAACTACCTGATACATACATCGTCGACATCTCATAAAAGAAATGATTATATATAGCATAGGTTTCCCTTGCTGCACCTAATTCCATGTTCTCCTGCATCTATATACAGAATTTTTCTAATCTTATTATAAAAAAAATAAATTACCACGTGCTAATTTTTAATTAGGTGAAGTAGGGACTAAGCTTCACCCAAGTTTTTTCCCTCTCATTATCTCAACATTTTAACATCGAAAGTTTCACTATTACACTGTTTATAAAGTTTGATTCAAGTTATTTAAGTTCTTCTCATTTTTAGTTATTTATTATTTCTTAATTTTGTATTCATATATTATCTTAAGTTTTTAATTTTAAATTTTCAATATATAGGCTTATACATGATTTAAATTTGAATTTTTTTGTTTGAATATTTATGTATTTATTTTAAATTTGAATTTAAATATATATTATTTTTATTTTGAATTCTAGATTCACAATAAATATTTTTATATATTATTTTTAATTTGTAGTCCACATTAAAATATTTTCAAAATTGACGATATATAAATTTTATTCATTTAGACTACTTAAAATTTTACAATCATAACATTAACAAAAGATATAATTGAGTTGAATATGAGTCAACCTCATTTAAGGTAAATGAATCGAGTGACAATTAACATTGCACATAAAATTTGGATAACATTTGAATGATAAAACAGGTGTATTATTGTTGTTTACTTTTGCATTTTCATTATCAAAAGTGATTGTAGTTTAGTGGTGAGAATTCCACGTTGTGGCTATGGAGACCTAGCCTCGTATCCCAATAGCCACATTTTTATTAATTTTGTAATAAAACTCGTTTGTATTAGATAATGTAAAATTTTCATTATTGGATTTTATATCATGTTATATATTTTTAATATTATCAACTAAATTATATTTAAACTATAAAAAAATTAACTCTAGTTATTTTTATAGTATATCGCTTGCTTCTATGTTGTTATAATATACCACAATATTCCTTAACTTAGCAGTTTTTATGTAATTTTTCTTGTTGACTCTTTGCTCCCTACTTTCTCTTTGGAGCTTTTCTCACGCCCTTCTTTTATTTGTATATTTCTTTTAATCTCTTCTCTTGTAGAGTACTAAGAATGTGTTAATCGAGTTGAGGTATTTCGATGCACCTATTAACCCTACTCCCAATCCTCATCGTACTTTATCTAATTAATAGGAAGTTCAATTCTTATCCCAATGTAATATTTTCAGTTAGAATTTTAATTTAACCACCTGATGTTATTTATAGGGCGATTTTGATCAAGATTTTACTTATCATTTTTATTAGTGATAGATATTAATAAAAGTTTATTGATACTATGTGATAGATGCTGATAGAATGTCTATCAATATTTTTTTTGTTGCTATTTCTGTAAATAGTTTGGCATTTCTTCTATCTGTGAAAATTTTTATTATTTATATATATGTTTTTTCTACTACAACTTTGAGTTTGATTAGCATCAAAGAAGTGAACACAATTCTTGGAGTATTTACTTTGCAAGAAATGCAATTAATGTCCGAAATTAACCAAACCTTTATTGATATTCCCATCATATCCCTCCCAGTTGCTGTTTCAATTGCTCATCATCATCTATTCTCACCGCCTTCCTTTATCCAAATGGCTCATAACATCACCTTTCACATGCAATGCACAACCCCCTCGTCGGCCATTTCCAATGGCATAAAGTTATCGTCATTTACTAAAACAAAAACGACATGTCGTTCAACATGGAGGCTTTCGCTCTCCTCTCTAAAGAACTTGGAGTTTTCAATGTATAGGTTGAGCAAATCTCAGCCTTCTCTTTCTCATACAGAAGTTATGATAAAGGAAAAGCTCAAAAGTCTTGTGGGCCATGAGAGAAACAAGGTGTTCATTGTGGTGCAATTTTTCATTGAATTGGCCAAACTCCTTTTTCACAAAGCAAATAAAATGAAGATGATGGACAATGGATTTATTTTGGATTGTTGGAGATAAAAGTCATCTTGATTCTTTGTATTCATCTACTTTTAATGACATACAAGGTGTCATTGGTATTATAACTTATTTTGATCATAACAAAGATTCTTTCAAGAAATTCAGAAGAAAATTCCTTAGAAGGATAATAGGGATGCACCTATTGTAGTGCATCCCTTTCCACCACTCACATAAAAAATATATTAAAATATTTTTTTAAAAAAAGAAAAAAATAGCAAAATTTACCATATGACAAGTTATAACTTGGTTGGACAATTTGATTGGACAATTTGGTGAGATACACAAAGATGGGTGCTACTCGAGATGCACCTAAGTATTTTTTTCTTCTTTGGGAAGTATGTTTTAGAATATCGTGATCATCAAGAGGAGGATATAAAAAATTGGGAGCCCACCATCTTTGCCCTTCGAGCTTATGATGCATCATGGGTTGTTGCCCTTGCCATGCATAAATTACAAAGAAATTTTAGCAATAGACAATTGTTGAAGAAAATTTTAGGGAGTGAATTTGAAGAGCTTAATGGGAAAATAGGATTCAATAATGGTGTTTTAATGGAACCACCAACTTTTCAGATCATTTATGTAGTGGGTAAGAGTTGTAAAGAGATGGGATTTTGGAGAAAAAAGATTGGATTTTTTCAACAATTTGATTGGAAATGTTGAAATACCTTGAATTTGTAACATATAGAGACTTCAAGAACTATTTCCTCCATCTCAATCCATTTTATGCTGGGTTTGGGAATAGGGACCCAACTGAATTTAGCTACCTTAAAGTTTGAATTCCAAAAGGAAAAATCTTCATTATTAATACCAAGATGATAATTTGAGGAGGATTCATGAATATGACTCGAAAAACAACATAATCTTGTACCATTTGGTAGCAATAAAATACATCAAAATGTTCATGATTGTAAGGGGTGGTTTTAAATACTACACTTTCCATAGTACCCTGTAAGTTATGGAAATTAAAACTTTTTGGAAGCCTAAGGCTCTCCAAAGGTTAAATATTTGTTGATGGAAAATTATCCTAATCTCATCCCTTTTAAATCTAATTTGGCTTTAAAAGGTGTCTATTCTGATATATTGTGTTGTTTGTGCGTAAGAAGAATATCGAGACATCTTCCCATATTATGAAAGATGTTTGGTCTCATTTTCTTGATACTAAAGTTGACATTCTTAATCTTTCTAATGCTAGGTCAAGGTGGAGTACCTGATCACTAGTTTTGGATGTTGGCAAAAGTAATTATTATTGCATGGTAGATTTGAGAGACTAGAAATTAAACAAGCTGTTGTTTCAAAGAGTTAATGCTCATATCAATTCCATATGTGATTTATAATCGACAAGCATCTTTGTGAAGAGGTGGTCGACTACCAAGAATCTGAAGGAAAAACAATTGTGGCGACCAATCTATTTCTTAGTAAGTTGTTTCTCTTAGATGGTTTCTTCCTTGGACTTTTGTTTTATATTTTTAATAGGAAAGAAAAGAATCTTCATTGATGTATAATGGGGAACAAAAGTAGGTTATAGAAAAGTCTTCCAATTATTTTTACCTAAGAAACGAAAAGATCGAGTAGAAGATGGGGCTCCAATAATTTGGATATTCAATTTTCTATCAAATCTCATTTGTCTTGATATTGATATTATACTCGTCAAATAACATTATACAATTTTCAAGTTTCTTCCTCTCCTCCCCAAAGTCAGAATTGTGATAAGAAATTTGAGATGTTCAACCTAAAAAATATTATTATAACGATAAAAAAGAATCTAATATATAATATATTAGTAGTAAAATGTGATTCATGAGATTTTGAATGAGCTATATATAACAATATTCTGGTGAATAAAGTAAAGCCTTAATTTTATAAGTATGTAAGGAAAATAAGATATAATTAGTAAGGGGATGAGTGGAAGAAAAGATTGGGTTTGGTGTGTGTTTGTGTTGGTTGTGGTGAATTTGTAAGAAGGCAATGCAATAAGAAGTAGGGATATTGAAATAGGTGTTGTTACTGATCAAAGATTGAGGATAGAAAGAACAATAAAACATAGCCATTGAAATGTCAACTGGGTTAACAATACCAAAATTAAAGCTATTTCATGACGATACTAAAAGCAAGTTAGGTTATAATTTTAAAAACTAAAATTCAGTAAATAACCATTTTATTTTATTTTATCTTTTTGAGTAGTTGGTTAACTATTAAAATATAACATAACCAAAATTTGAAATCTAAAATAAAAATTTTTTTAATCTTTTTAAAGTTAATTATTTTTCTTAAAAATTAGATTATGGATTTAAATGTTTGAAAAGATGAAAATCAAGGTGATGTAATGATAAGAAACCATGCATAACTTTCTGAAGTTTTGTATGGTAACTATCTATATATATATATATATTCTCTAAATTAAGTCTATTTCATCTTATGTCTTTATCATGGTTATCATCTTTTTCAAGTAAGGAAGTGAATTCTTTACCAAATTTTAAAAATGCTAATAAAATTTCTAAAGCTATTATTTTTAGGTTTTCAAAACTTGACTTAGTTTTTTAGAGCAGTGGTAGGAAGTAGATAACAAAGCATGAAATTTATTGGTGGAAGAGGTATTATAGACTTAATTAATTTTTAATAGCTAAAAATAAAAAAAAATCAAATGATTAATAAAAAAAATCTAAATAATTATTAGTAGGACCTTTTAATAATTCTCGAAAATCCTTTTTCTAAGAAAAGTAAATAAATCGATAAATAAATAAATAAACCATTTTTGAAAATCTAGTTCGTTTCTAGAAATTGGATTAGATTTGAAACGCTCTTTTGTATATAAATAAATAAATATGGCACCTAATCTCTATCATTTTTTTTCCTTCAAATTTTATGGTTGTTACAATCTTCTCAAATTCCTAATTGGAAGTCAAAGGCAATTTGATTAAGATTAATAATTTTATTGAAAATGACTTTAAAACTTGATTGGGTAATTATATATACATATGTCGTAGCACACAACACCATGATACATACATTGTCGTCGTGTCATAAAAGCAATGATTATATACAACATAGGTTGCACTTACTGCTCCTAATCCCATGTTCCCCTTCATCTATGCACAAAAATTTTCTAATCTTATTAAAGATAATAATAAATTGCCAGGTGTTAATTTTTAATTAGGTGAAGTAGGGGCTAAGCTTCACCCAAGCTTGTTTCCTCTCATTATCTCAACATTTTAACTTCGAAAGTTTGACTTTTACAGGTTAATTAGATGTAGAAAATAACAAGATATTTAAGTGGGTTTTATTGGGTTTTTGGTGAAATTAAAGGCCCAATGACATTCTGGTAATTTTGGACAAATGACATTTTTTTAATTAATCCCATCTTCTTCATTAAGGCTGGCAATTTTCGTGAGAATCCTAGTGAAAAAAAGTTTGGAAAGCGGCAGCCGACTGGAACACGAAGCTGAAGGGAGAGACAGTCACGGGTCTTCTCCGGTAGCGTGCAAGCAAGGCAATAGCTGGTTATCGTTCGACATGTGGTTCATCGGTCAGTGAGCATTGTCTTCGTCCGACGCTGGTTTCGTCTGACCATGGTTCTATCGATGGGCGTGGTTTTCATTAGAGGCGGGTGTATTAGTTCCAGTGGGTACGTGGGTTGTCAGTGACAGAGAGAGACGCGCGGGTCTGCACGTAGTTCGCCGGTCAGAGGCGGGTTAGTGCACTTGATTTGCGCTATTTATCCAGCAGGTTGTTCTCGGTTTCAGAGACGACGTCTAGTGCGGGTCTCTCGGTATCAGTAGGTATTAAAATTACAGATTGGTGATTATTGTTGATTATCTGTAATTGTATATTCCTCATTGCTCATAATAAAATTAATTCAAGCTGGTTCTCAAAGTGGATGTAGACTAAACTAGTCGAACCACTATATATCTTGGTATTCGTTCTTTACTGCTTTTGTTTTATTCTGCTGATTGTTTGCGTTCTGTTTGGCCATCTAAATTAGGTTCAAAACTCTCACAAGTGGTATCAGAGCATCATTCGATCCAAGGAGGGTGTATAGTAGTGTGTTGCCATATGATTTGTGTAACGACCCAGATTTGTACGCATACAGGAAATTAAATGTCAAATATTAAGCAGGACGGAATTTTATTTAAAGGGGTGAAAATTTAGAAGGAAAAAAAATGAATAATTGGAAATTGAAAATTTATTGGATTAATTGGAAATTTATTCATTATCCAAAAATAATGAATAAGGGAGCAGAATCAGGGAGGATTGATTGAAAGTTGGACGCTAGCTAATTCAGGAGACAACGGGCAGTAGATAACTTTTGATTAGACACTACTCATTGGAAGAATTGGAGGTGAATGCCCATATACTCTTAAAATTTGAAAGAGTTAAAAAGAGGAAGTGGAATCCACAAGCAGTGAAGGAAACCACGCGTGAAGACTAGCGAGATTGGAGAGAACATTGGAGAGAGCGAGAGTAAAGAGAGCAAGATTCTTAGTGAGATAGTAGGAAAGAGCGGGAGCAGAAGCGGGAGCAAGAGTGAGAGCGGGAGCGGGAGTAGGAGCGAGAGCAAGAGTGAGAGCGGGAGCGGGAGCGAGAGCGAGAGCGAGACCGGGAGCGGGAGCGAGAGTGCGACCAGCGACAGCCTAAGCGAGAGCCAAACCAGCGAGAAAGCTGGAGAGAGCGAGATTCTAAGAACAAAGAGAGTGAGATTTGGACAGAAGCGTGGATTATGCATTGAATTTGGCCACGGTCTTATAAATTATACATAGAAAAATTCTCAAATTGAATACAAACAAAGAATGATGACGTAAGGGCAAACGTTAGCCAAAATTAGGTGTCTTATTGAGAGGAATCCTTAAACCTTAAGTAATTCTAAAGAAGCCACCTGTAGGATGATTTGTCACATTAAGAAGAGCTGAAAACTACTATAAATAGGACCCTTTGCCGAAGATTTAACCCATTCTCAAACAAATCTCAGTAACAAAGAATCGTGTGAAGAAGTAAGTGTGAGTGAGGAATTTCTGTGAGATTAAAAGAGAAAAGCTCGGGTAACTGCCCAAATTTCTTCTTTTGATTTAAAAAAGGAAAGCTCTACTGATCAAATCATAAAGAATAATAAGGAATAACTAGACGGTAAGTAGTTTATCTCACCCTTTCTTTAAGTGCTCTATGGTAGTGTACCTTTATTATGTTGCATGGTTATGTTAATTGTTATATTGCATTACATGTTTAGAACACGTTTCTCTACAAGGGACCCCATGCATTATGTTTGTCACGATTACGTTAAAATCAAGTTTTAATTAGGTGTAAGTTATGCTTCCAATCTGATCTTACGTTTATGTTAATGGTTGATGTTGGATGCGACTCTGGCCCTACTGACTGCATGACCCACTAATCATCAGATGGGTTAGTTTCCGCTTAAGTCCTCATCTTCCTATCAGGGCGGAGAAATTTATGCTTCCAGGGCTGGCAGGGCATGTATGGTTGAACCCCTCCAGGCCTAATCTTACGTTATGTTTATGCTAGGGACTAGCAGGGTATGTATGGTTGCACCCCTCTAGTCCGATATTATGTTTATGCTAATGGTTGATGTTGGATGCGACTCTGGCTCTACTGACTGCATGACCCGCTAATCATCAAATGAGTTAGTTTTCGCTTAGATCCTCATCTTCTTATCAGGGCGGAGAGATTTATGTTGGAAGCATAACCGTCCACCACATGTTATTATACGTTTTCGGTCCCGATCATAAGTTTTCATGACATGTTGCTTGTGATTGTGCATTTGTCACTACCCCATGTGAGAACTACTTACTGGGTATATTATGTACTCATCCTATATTTTTACAGACTTTGTAGGTAAGGACACAACGTAGATGGCAGAATTGGACGTCGCTCAAATGGCCAACCATCAAACTCACTTTTATAGGCATATGCATTTTGTACCACCACGCTATTGTTTTATGGATCCTGGTGTTTGGATAAATAAACTTTTTTTTATATAGTTTTCTATCTAATTAATAAAATTGAGATATGTTCTTTGAAATTTTCACCAAACTCATCTCATGATAGAAAAATCTAAGTATGCATGTCGTAGCGGTCGGATCATAATGTGTAAGGATCTGGACGTTACACTTTGTTTAGGAGAAGTTTTTTGTTGGGTTTAATTTGACAGATGGCTTCAATGTCTACACGGTTCAAAGTTGTTAAATTTGATGGGAAAGGTAATTTCAGGTTATGGAGGAAAAAGATTAGGGTTATTTTAGTACAAAAAAAAGTAGCCAAAATCTTAGACGAAAATGACCTTCCACCAACAATTATAGAACTAAAAAAAGGGATATGGATGAGATGGCCTATTCGACGATATTCTGTACTTGTCAGATGGAGTGCTTAGATTAGTAGATGAGGCCACTACTATAGCAGAGTTATTGAAGAAATTAGAAAGTCTTTATTTGACTAAGTCCTTGCCAAATAAATTATATCTAAAAGAGAAATTCTTTGATTATAAAATGGACTCTAGTAAAGGCTTAGAAGAGAACCTAGATGAATTCCAAAAGATTATAGTTGATCTCAATAACATCGGTGAGAAGATGTCGGATGAAAATCAAGTAGTTATTCTTCTGAATTCATTGCCTGAATCGTATCGAGAAGTTAAGGCAGCTATTAAATATGGACGGGATTCATTATCCATGGATATAGTGTTGGATGCCTTGAGAATGATAAACGTCGAGATTAAAAAGGAACACAAGGATGGAGAGTTACTCATGGCCAGAGGCAGAAGTGAAAAAAAGAACGAAAAAGGAAAAGAGTCGAGATCCAGGTCAAAATCAAAGGGGAAAGCCAAAAAGTGTTTCCTATGTCATAAAGAAGGACACGTTAAGACAAATTGCCCTTTGAATTAGAGCAAGGAAGCATCAAGTAGCAAGCATGCAAGGGATTCTAGTGTAGCAAATG